>NW_025422005.1:76592500-76695000 GCF_011764305.1 Mustela putorius furo
TTTGCTTATTTTGATTCCTCGGGCGTTGGAGTTGTATTAGGCAGCACTCGTAGATAATATTGATGAGAGCTTTGCCGGAGCCTGACATCAAATTAGTGGCCTTCGTGTAAAAAATCTGGGAAGAAATGTCTAACATGCTTAAAGCTGGTGGGAGGCGAGATTTTTACTCATCAATGAAATGCTGCTTAAAGGGTGGAGGGAAGGAAAAGGGCTAAGTCAAAACTTCAAGCTCTCTCATTATGAGGTATACCTGACGGGGACACCGAAAGCCGCCTGTACTTCCTCTCATCAATACAGCAGAGCTTTTTGTCAGTAATTTGCAATAAGTGTCTGCAGCATTTCTGCAGGGACCCAGAAATCATTATTGGCTGCAGATCTGCACGGTTCCTAATTGGAAGCATTGGGCCTTATCAGCTGAGGATTTCCTAGGACCTTTGACAGATACCAATACTAAAATCATTGTTCACTTGTCAATTTAAAAGACCATTAAAGCAGCTTATTTTGGTTTTAATTGGACCCTCCTCCCTTCCTACGCTATGGCTTAAGAAAGAAAAAAAAAAAAAAACCACAACCCAACACCCAGGCGCGCGCGCACACACACACACGCACGGGGCCCGGGAACCGCTAGTATGTAGGTCACCCAGCGGGTTAGGGCCGGGCGCAGGGACTCCCGCTGCAGCCGCCGCCGCCGCCGCCGCCGCCGCCTCCCGGAGCCACGCAGTCCGCAGCCTCGAAATTTCCAGAGATTCCAGCAGCCGCAGCAGCAGCACGTCTAGCTCGAATGCTCCCAATTAAACAACACCGCATTCGCTTAAAGATTTTCGCAAAAAGTGCACTGGGGCCAAAAATCAATCACTCTCCCCAGCCTGACCGGGTGAAAACAGATGCATAACATATTCATGCGCTGAGCTCACCGAGCAGCCCAGCGCGGAACTTTTTTTTTTTCCCCCTCTTAAATAAAGCGAGGAGGACTTCCGCGGCTCGGCAATCCTGCTAAAGCTGGCAGATGCAGCAAAACTAATATGTGTAAATGCTTTAAAGCAATAATCTGCTTACAGCGACACTTCCCCGAACGGCGGCGGCAGGACTGAGGGGGAAAGAGAAGGCGCTTGGCAGCCAGGGGAAACCGAATTGTTTTGACACCGCCATTGAATAGCAAAGCCTGGTGGATAATCATTTCATACGATAATTGTGGGCAAGTAAAAAAATAATAAAAAGAGCCTACCCACTTCACCCACCCTTTTTTACCTTCCCCCATCAAAGTGAGCGATGAGTTCTCCTCATTATTTTTACCTTGCTCACAACATCACTAGGTCCCTTCTAAATGAAATAGACTTAATGATAATACTAGAAGGTAAACGGAGCTGGAATAATATTTACTGTATAATCATTTGGGCTCTGTTAAGCTCAGCACTTCCCTTATCTCAAGAATCTCACTAATTGCTTCCAATCTGAAAATGACCAGGCAGATTTATTTTGTTGGAAGGTTACTTGCGCCTCACGTTAAAAAGTATATATGTGTTTTTGTTTTAAAAGCCCATTCTCATCCAATCCCCCCCGCCCGTCTAATTTTAAGTAGCTGATGTTTTGTTTGGCTCCTGTTTTATTTGCTGTCAAAAAGAATTTGGTGCAAAAACCATTTAAGCATGTATACAACCCATGGAGGGATTCATTTGACCTCATTATACTGCAATAAAGAAGAAATCCAGTTTGTTAAATATCACCGAACCGCATGCATTTCACATCAGATCATAAGAGCAATGCTTCAAAAGATTACCCCAGAAAGTGCTTAGAAAGATGGAATGGGTTAACTTTGCTTGCCAGAAGGTGTTCTGACAAACACAGGAAAAGAGAGATATGTGCAGCCCCCTTTAAGAGCAGAGCAACTGAAGAAAAAAGAGATTTATGCTTTTAATTAATGGCAATTAAACCATGCCTGTTGGCTTGGCCTATGGCAATTGTTCCCTGCAAAAAGGAGGCCGAGCTGGTGACAAGCATTTGAATCCGCTAAGTTCTGTCAAGGGAGCTGACTCTGCAGGCATCAAAACCAAACTAAATCAATAAAAGAATTAAACTTTTATAAATTGCATTTTGACAAGTATCAGATACCGTTAAGCTTTGATATTATGAATTCCTTGGAGGTGATGCAAACAAGAAGGGCCGCAGTTAGAGATCCAAACAATCAAAGAGGCTTGTTAACATGCGCTGTCAAATGCATCAGTGCTATTAATTACTACAAATTAATGTGACTCTCTCTTCCTCTGGTGATTGGAATAATAATCAGCCAGATTCGTGGAATGAGCACAGAGAACATATGCAACCCTGCCAAAAATAATAAGTTTGAAAATCAGTAGACATTTACAATCTTTGTGTTCAAAGACTAGATGGTTTTCTTGTTGCCAGTCATGACCTCACTTTACCCCATCCTCGTGTTTCCCCGGGATCTTCTTCATGGGCTTTTTCTTGTGTGATGACAGAGGGAGGCACCATTCTCTTGCCAGTAATTATTGGAGCATAGAATAAAATCTTTCCTGGGCTCCACTGAGGTGTGGGGAAATAGAACCCTAACCAAAGTGATAGTTTTCTAGGAAATGAACCCAAATGCCCAAGTTCTGTAATTTGGCCACTTTCTAGAGTGAAAACTTTGCTCTGCGATAAGGTTGGTAATTAAAATTACATGAGTCTCTCACTCTGACAGTGCAGCAGGCAGGACTCGTGGGGGAAGAGGAACCCTAATTAGATATTCTGGGTATCCAGAATGATTTAAACAGAAGAATTCCCCCAGCATTTTGTGATACACTACATCTACAGTTGCCCAGTGCCAGGATTCATCTGTTCCTCCTCAGGTCCACATTTCAAAAGAGAATGAGATTTTCATCTTCACAGCTAGAAGAATTATGAGACTAGATCCCTAGACCCCCATTTTACCCAGTGAAATGCCATAACAGATGAGAGCTAAATAAATACTTGTGTTGTTAAATGCAGTAATTTCTATGTTCTAAAATACTTCGAAAGCAAACATATCACAAATTAATTAGTAATAACATGCTTCCTTGTGCTTTCTAACATATAACATTTTTCTAGTTTATTTTACAAATCTGGGCATTTTCATACCCTCCTTCTGAAAGTTGCTTTATGCTTTCTACTTAGTACCCTGGGAACCAATAGTTTATGGTTTCTCACATCCCACATGTTTGTACTACATTGTGAGGTTAATTGAAGAATGGAGTTTAGCCACATAATATGAGAATTTATAATAATTTGGTGGAGAGGTTCTTTTCAAAAGCAGGGACTGAACATCTCACAGTATGAACTGATTTTTCATCTAGTTGAAGGAGGTACAGGGTGGAGATGGGGCTGTCAGGGAGTGAGCCTCTGTCAAACTTGCTCTTGTCCTTGGACTTGGGATAGTTCACAGCCCTGGAAAACCATCATTTGTTAATTGCGTTACTGGGCTACTCTGTGTTAGTTGTGTGGTCGTTCTTAATTGGAAAGAGACACATATCATAATAATACCTCCTACCTTGCAGTAGGAATGGTGCCAGGGGTGTACTGGTGTTTGGACTATTTGATTTTTACCAGTGACTATACCTAAGTGTGTGATTTTAACACAGAAAGAAATTGTCTTGACGCCATCTGGTAGCAGTTTTTCATGTCTGACAAAATTTAAAACTCAGTTTGAAGCTTGGCCAGTGATAAATATCCTCAGGATTCCACAAGAACTTGGTCCACCTCTGACCTGGTACGTATCAGGGCATGTGTCTCAAACTGTGGTTACAGTATTTTATTGATGTGCCTAATCTGTTATCCAGGAACCACAATTCTTATGATAGATAGGATATTTGCTGGGATAGTGACAAGGAAGTTTGGGATGATTTTTTTCTCTTTTTTCCTTGTCAAAAAACGGATCCTGGCTCTAAGTCTGGGTTTAAGCTTAAGTTTTCCATTTCAAGGGCTTCTCAAGATGTGTTCAGAAAGAGCATTGCAGAGGAGAAAGAGGAAACAAATGCGTATAAATCCTCCACAGGAAAGTCTGATAGATTAAAGTATGGTTCTAAAGATGTGCCTCCCTTCCCAATGTGCTCACTCAGCAAATGCAGAAGGAATTCATTGTTGGAAATTTGTGTAATCATTTTTATCTGATTACTTGGCAAGATGCTACATGAGCTCTGGCCTCTATTTTAGAGACCCTGGTTTTATTATAAGCATGCTTCAGTCCCTCCAGATGTCTTTATGGATTTGAAGGGCCTGCTCAAGCTTTGTCACTTATTTTGAACAATATGATTTTCGAAGAGAGGAGCGTTCTTGCGCAGCCTGACATGGGATACGGGAGCACATACCGACCACTCACTAGTACTTTAATGCTTCCTGGCAGCAGCGGCAAATCAGGCCGAGTTCAAACGACACGTTTGCCTGGAATTCAGTATCCATTTAAATCAAATTTGTCAGCTTTCCATTTTTTAATACTTTTTTTTTATTTTTATGAAAATGTCACCTAATAAATACCTTGGGAGTGTGATGACATGCCTTGATATGAACAAGCTGCATTCTGCGTGGGGAAAAAAAGGGACTAAGTTGCCCCTGTTAATCCAATAATGTAATTATCTTTTTCCCTGAGAGTTAATTTACAAAACAGTTGCATTTATTTCATTTTCCCCCACTGTTACTTTGAAGGCCTGCCATTTATAAATCTGCACGTGTACGGTTATGTGTTTGTGTATGTATATTCGGGCGTAAGGAGGTTATTTCTTTCCCTGCTCGTTTCTATGGTGGCTTCCTTCACTTTCCCCCTTTCTTAAAACTGGTAGCTCAATTCTCAAATGATTATTAATGATAGCCATCAAGTTTGTAAATCCTTGCAAATTGTGTACCTGCTAGGATTTAGGAACAATTATCTGGAATATTTTTTTGCTCCCCAGAAGAGGAGGGGAGGGTAACATAGTTGGTGGTGATGGTGAGAGTATTCAAAATTTCATATGCAGGGGTGCCTGGGTGGCTCAGTGGGTTAAGCCTCTGCCTGTGGCTCAGGTCATGATCTCAGGGTCCTGGGATCGAGCCCTGCATCAGGATCTCTGCTCAGCGGGGAGCCTGCTTCCTCTTCTCTCTTTCTGCCTGCCTCTCTGCCTATTTGTGATCTCTGTCTGTCAAATAAATAAATAAATAAAATCTTTAAAAAAAATTCATATGCAGGTAGAAATACAGCTGCATCGTCTAAGACATTGATTCACTTACATGAATGTATAGCAGTATAATGTATGACTTGATTTCTCAGCAAATATGTCTCTGTTTGATAGTAAGCTATCTCTTTTTACTTTGCTCATGAAGAAAATGGCAGATGAATGATTGGCTGTTGGCTATTCTTCACCATGTGGAGTGATAGATGAACAGACACTTTAATTTAGCCCCTTTGTGTTTGCTTCTAGTTTGAGACTTCTGTTTTTTATTATAGCGTGCCAGATAGAATGAAGTTCCATATACTTGGTGCAAATTATAACAAGACAAATTGCAAATACAGATGTTGATGTTTTTCTCTGTTTATGACACTGCAAATTGTCCCAAGAAGGGATTGTAGGAGAGACTTCAAATGTTTCATAGACGGATTGGAAACTAATGGCATAGACATACAGAATATTGGTTTCAATCCAAGTTATAGTTGCTAAAATCGACCACAGTACTCTCCATAAGAAAATGTGCTTTTGCGACAGATATTGGCGAGGATGCAGAGAAGGGCAACCCTCCTACACCGTTGGTGGGAATGCAAGCTGGCGCAGCCACTCTGGAAAACAGCATGGAGGTTCCTCAAAAAGTTGAAAATAGAGCTACCCTATGACCCAGCAATCGCACTACTGGATATTTACCCTAAAGATACAAACATAGTGATCCGAAGGGGCACGTGCACCTGAATGTTTATAGCAGCAATGTCCACAATAGCCAAACTATGGGAAAAACCTAGATGTCCATCAACAGATGAATGGATAAAGAAGAGATGGTATAGGTATCTACAATGGAATACTATGCAGCCATCAAAAGAAATGAAATCTTGCCATTGCAACAATGTGGATGGAACTAGGGGGTACTATGCTGAGTGAAATAAGTTAATCAGAGAAAGAAAATTATCATATGATCTCTCTGATATGAGGAATTTGAGAGGCAGGGCGGGAGGTTGTAGGGGGTAGGGAAGGAAAAAAATGAAACATGATGGTACTGGGTGGGAGACAAACCATAAGAGACTCTTAATCTAAGGAAACAAACTGAGGGTTGCTGGGGGGTGGGAGGGGTAGGGATACAGTGGTTGGATTATGGACATTGGGGAGGGTATGTGCTGTGGCTAGTGCTGGTAAATGTGTAAGCCTGATGATTCACAGACCTGTACCCCTGGGGCAAATAATACATTATATGTAAACAAAAAGAAAAGAAAAGAAGATATTGTGCGTTTGGAGGAAAGAAATTGCAATTTTACTTCAGTTCACTATTTTTTTTAAAAGGAGGTCTTTTTTTTTTTAAGATTTTTATTTATTTATTTGATCACAAGTAGGCAGAGAGAGAGAGGAAGGGAAGCAGGCTCCCCGCTGAGCAAAGAGCCTGATGCGGGACTCGATCCCAGGACCCTGGAATCAAGACCGGAGCCAAAGGCAGAAACTTTAACCCACTGAGCCACCCAGGTGTCCCTCAGTTCACTATTCTTGCAATAGTTTTTTAAGCAACAGGATATAGAAATAACCTCTGAACCTGGTTTATATTTTTATGGTTATTATTCTTATCATGGTAAAAATGACAGCAAATGCTAAATTCATTTCTAAAACAGCAAAGAAATACTTCAGTAGATATATCAAAGGATTCATTTTGTGCATAATCTTGAGTTCTTGAACAACTATTTTTTTCAACTTCACAAAAGGCTTTTATGATCTGACTTTCAATGTCTCAAATCTTAAAAGACTTGAGACACGCATTTATTAAGTATCACCACTGCTGGTCAAAGACATGATTGTCTCTTTCATTCCTGGCTCTGGAAGGTAGTCTTCCTTTCCTCACCTACCAACTTGCTCATAGTGTATTTTCTAGCACAACATTTAATAAATTCTATCCTACTAGTCAATCCAAATATAGATATCTACTAAATCCAATTGATTACATTAAGTATGACTCATAAACCACCATTCACACACTTACAGTATTTAGTAATATAGGTAAACCTCAGTAATGTGAACATCCATCTTCTCTTTCCATTAAAAAAATGGCAACAGCTCGGGATGGCTGGCTGGTAGAGCATGGGACTCTTGATCTTGGGGCCCTAAATTCAAGCTCCCACACTGGCAGTAGAGTTTACTTAAAGAAAAAATTGGTTAAAAATGGCAACAGCTCTGTCATGATGTTTGTGGTTCTTCTTGACTAAATAGGGAAATATTAAATCCACTTGCAACCTGATTTGGAGAGGGCTACAGTAGTAACCTTGTGAGATCTTGGGCAAGTCATTAATTTAATGGAATTCTGTTTTCATGTTACAAAAAAATAATTAAAGGTTACATATTCATCCCACAAGTGTGCCAAGCTCTACTATATCCCTAAAGATATAATCATGTGTAATACAAGTAAGGGTCTGAATTTTCAGACCTTATAGCCCAGAAAAGGAGAGGGAAAATTTTATCTAAAAGGGAGCGGTAAGTACAATGGCTGTGGTAGAGCAGAAGACCAGAGGGACAACCAACCCAGCCTGGGGCATATGAAGTGTCAGAGAGTGCTTCTTGCACAAGGGTATGTCTAGGGAAAGAATGAGTAGAAACTGGCTAGAGAAAGGAGGTAGAAGAGCGTTCCTGGCAGCAGAAAAGGCAGGGCCAAAGAGAAAGTCATGGCAAAATCAAAGGATGAAAGACATTATTTTGCCCAGGCCACAGAGTTTGGGGGAAGAGTGTGTCTAAGAGATAAAAAGAACTTCCTAATATTAAAGTGTAATTGTTTAAAAGTAAGACTTGGTATGACCAGTCTGGATTGTGTAAATATATGACTTACTAGGAATGATAGAGCCAACTAAGTTTCTAGGATGCTTCTTACATGCAAAGCATTGTGCTCAAAGCTGCAGATGACATAAAGGTGAAGAAAACACCTCCATACTTTCAAACAAGTTTGCAATCGAGCAGGGGAGGTAAGAAGGTAAACAGAAATACGGGACAGAGTGAAGTGGGTCGTCTAGTAGACATATCCCAAAAAAGTGCTGTGGAAGACCAGAGAAATGGTGATTTGATCTAGGGGTGAGGATGGGACTTAAAAAAGATGGTTGCTGCCGAGCCAGATGATGAAGGATGGGTAGGAGGGATCCTGTTTTCATTTTCTTTTCTCTCTCTCTCTTTCTTTTTTTTGGTAAGATTTTATTTATTTATTTGACAGAGACAGAGAAAGACAGAGTGAACACACATGAGAGCACAGGCAGGAGAAGCAGAGGGAGAAACAGGCTCTCCGCTGAGCAGGGAGCCCAATGGAAGACTTGATCCCAGGACCCAGGGATCATGACCTGAGCCAAAGGCAGACACTTAACGACTGAACCACCCAGTGGTAAAGCCCCCCTTTTTCATATTCATATATCTAAATGAGCATATATTAAGTTATCCAACAATAGAAAAGAAATATCATAGTCTTGCTCATAGTAAGCGAATTATAAAAATTATATGTATGCACATTTATTTCTTTGTTGGTTTTTTCTTATTATTAAAAATAAAAGAAGATGTTCTCCATGGTATAAAGTGTGAAAATAAGTTAGCAAAATAAAGCCAAAAAACTGGAAAAGGCCTTAGAAAAGATGCTTCCTTTTATTTTATTTTATTTATTTATTTTTTAAGATTTTGTTTGAGAGAGAGAGTGAGTGGGAGAGGGAGAGAAAAAGAGCACAAACAGGGGGAAGGAGAGAGAGAAGCAGGCTTCCGGCCAAGCAGGGAGCCCGATGTGGGGCTCGATCTCAGCACCCTGGGATCATGACCTGAGCTGAAGGCAGATGCTTAACTGACTGAGCCACCCAGGCTCATCCTTTATGATAAAGGATCAAACACTCTTTATTGTTTTTTAATACATTAATTTCAAGTCCAGAAAGCTAAGAAACTTGCTTAAGATCACAGAAACAGTTTAAAGGTAGAGACAAGACTTCTAAACTTGTATTTCTATTGCACTCAGGTGCCTTCTTTAGTAAGAAATCTACAAGCATTAAATAAACAAAAACTAGTTTACCATAGAAAGGTACTAGATAATTTTATTACAGTATGTAATTTTTATACACACATTGGTTTTGAACTAATTTGTTCATCAACTTGGCAAACATGTTAAAATTTATAAGTAATAAATTAAGGAGATAGATTTTAGAGCAAGTTAAAAATAAGATGGCCACAAAAATTCAAAGATATGTGAAAATATTCATAGCAAGTTATTAAAAGGAGAACACATAAGTATCACCAGTTGGTTGTAGTTTAATTACAGGCACAGAGAAAAAAAATCAGCAAAAATATATTTTTTAAAGACTTTATTTATTTATTTGACAGAGAGAGAGAGATCACAAGTAGGCAGAGAGGCCGGCAGAGAGGGGAAAGCAGGCTCCCCGCTGAGCAGAGAGCCCGATGAGGGGCTCAATCCCAGGACCCTGAGATCATGACCTGAGCTGAAGGCAGAGGCTTAACCCACTGAGCCACCCAGGTGCCCCAAGCAAAAATATTTTTTAATGTCCTGCCTCTTTCTAGAATGTTTACAAAGATTATTGCTAAATCAATTAATGTGTCCTAGCTATATGAAATACTAATGAAATACAGATAATTCATTAGTCTAGGCCTGCTTTTCCCATTTTTAAAAAATTTTTTTTCTCAATTTTTTTTTTAAATTTATTTATTTGACAGACAGAGATCACAAGCAGGCAGAGAAGCAGGCAGAGAGAGAGGAGGAAGCAGGCTCCCCGCTGAGCAGAGAGTCCAATGCGGGCCTCGATCCCAGGACCCTGGGATCATGACCTGAGCCGAAGGCAGAGGCTTTAACCCACTGAGCCACCCAGGCGCCCTGCTTTTCCCATTTTCTATAGCAGCTCTTCACCATAACCAAGACATAAAAATGAGAGACACTTATGATTCAGAACAAATGAGTGACACAGGGGAGACTTTTATAACACATAATTGTTATGACCCAAGATGATCCCGGCATGCTTTCTATTCTTCATGTTTCAAAATGATGGCTTCTCCCTACTGTGATTTATGGTGCTTTCGGGTCCCTTAACAGAACACACCCATTCAGAGTTGTCGGTAAGATCCTAAATATCACAGCCCGCTTTCTTCCAATGGGAAGGCCTGGCCCTCAACTCTCCCATCCTAAGGACTTCCTCACCATCCACCCAACCCAGAACGTTTCTTGATTCATCTCTTCCTCCCCCCACCCCCAAGTCCAATCCAGTAGTAAGTTCTGTCAGCACTACCTCCAAAATAGATTTTGATTCTAATAACCACTTGCTACTTCCTCAGCTAGGAGCCTCGTCTGAGTCACGGCAAACCTCGCCTGGAACATTGCAACAGCCTCTTAGGTGCTCTTGCCTCTCAAAACCACATTCTTCACCTGGAGCCAGAGTAAGGGTATGGCCCTTTCCAAACCTTCCTCCTTCTCCCAGTAGGTTTCCATACACCAAGGACAGCCTCCAAAGTCCTTAGCATGGCCAGAAGGCGTCACAGTTTGGATCTTACCTATTTCCCAGACTACCCCTCCATTTTCTTTCCCTTTTTTGTTTCCAAAACAGGCAAGTTCTTCTTAAGATCCATTTCCCTGTGTCCTTGCATGGCCACCCCCTTTCCTTGGTCTTCCTTCAAACGTCTCCTCTTCAGAGAAGCCTCTTCCTACTCTGGCTGAAGGAGAACCTCCGCTCCCTCTCTCCCAGCACCTTCTTTCATCTTCCCTGTGATTCTTAGAAGTCAATAAAATGATCTTCTTCATTTCTTTATTACCTGTGTATTCTCTGTCTTCCCTTATCATTCCACGAGGACAGGAACTTGTCTTTCTTGCTCATCTCTCTTTTTTTTTTTTAAATATTTTTATTTATTTATTAATTTGACAGAGAGAAATCACAAGTAGACGGAGAGGCAGGCAGAGAGAGAGAGGAAAGCAGGCTCCCTGCCGAGCAGAGAGCCTGACGCGGAACTCGATCCCAGGACCCTGAGATCATGACCTGAGCCGAAGGCAGCGGCTTAACCCACTGAGCCACCCAGGCGCCCCTCTTGCTCATCTCTTGATTCCCAACTCCTAAACAGTGTCTGCGACTCACCCATGTGACTGCCAAGCGCTCGTAAAAATTCTTTTCCATATCCCTTTCTGTGAACTCCTTTGTGTTCTCCGGTGTAGCAGGAAGAGTAGAGTTTCGCACGAGGAGCTAGGGTTTTGAATTCCAAATTGACCCTCCTTCCTGACTGCGGGAAGGCATTCTCACCTGCAAACCCAGGCAGAATTCTTACACGGAGAGGCCATCGTGAGGTTTAAGTGAGGTCATGACTGTGAAATGCAACGCTTAATACAGAAACTGGCACACAGTCAACATCAGTTAGCATTAATAATGTTTCTGCTCAGCATAGGACGGTGGTCAAAGTCAGGAAATGTGAGTTCTCCTTCCTTTTCTCCTTCTTCCTTTTTTCCTATTGAGTCACTGATTCACAGATTGACTCACTTGCAAAGGTATCTGCACTAACTCTAGGGTTTCCATACAAAATAAGAATAGGGGAGACCAACAGACGCTTTCCCCGTCACTCATTCCTGTTCACTGTGTTTCTGAGTCTTGGGTAAGGAGTAGCTGCTGCTACCGTCCCACATGTTGATGATCAGTGCTGACTGGGCTTTGGCAAAGCTTTCAAACATGTCTCCCGTCTTCTGTGATCGTGAACAGCAGGACAACATGGTAAGGTTTGGACACTTCTCCTGCTACCTCCTCTGTTCTTCCCCAAGCTCATCTTACAGGCTGAATTGACATTAAATATGTCAACCCCTAAGGACCATGGCTTCTTTTCCCCTTCATTGACATGACAGCCAACTCCCATCTAAGGCGGGACCAAGGGCATTGCTCAGTGTGGAACTTCTGTGTGACAAAATTTTACTTTTTCCTTTTCTTTTAACCATTGGATGGAAATGAGGCAGTGCAAAAGTGAGAATGCACAGTACCTTAAGCTTCAGGATTTCCACCAGTAGGCTAATTGTTTTATGATGTGTGAGCAATTTAATACAGACGTACAGATTCTGTAGGGCGAATGAAGTCCATACTGACCTCTTTAGCATGAGGTAGGGTATAACAGCTGGTGCTTATGTAAATGGTGAAGGAGTGCTTTGTTACACCAGCTTTGCCCCTTTAAACAGGTCACTGATTTCATTTCATTTCATTTTTGTTCACACCATACCTCTATCAGTTAACATTAATAACATTAATTTTGCTAAATTGCAACTATTTATTTTTATGCTAGTCATGAAAGGTAACACTGTATATTAATGGTTTCTGTACACCTAGCATATAGCTGACACACATAAGCACAAATTCCAGTAAATATTGAACCAATGAAAATATGCATGCCCTGGCTGTATTTATATGCCCATATTTACCAGACAGATGTCTGATTGAATTAGCAGCTTTAAAGGCTGGCTTGTATCACTATATAGACAAAAATATCAAGGGGACTTAACATACATTTTGTTTCTGTTCACTGATCCCTCACAGTTGTATGGCATTCAACCATTATAAAGCCCCTCAACATACATCAACTCATTCAATCCTTAGAACAACATCATGAAGTAGGAAGCGAAGTCTCAGACCTAAAGATTACATAGTTCCAAAGACCAAGTAACAAGAATGGACTTATTCTGAGAAGCTGGACCTCCTCTGACATTTACTGCAGACTCGACTTTTAAGAAAAATCATAGAAATTTTGAGACTTTTATTTTGTTATTATTTTTAATATTTTTTAGAGACTTTTACTTTTGTTTTTCTGACAGCAAATAGACATGAAATCAACAACTTGGTTATTTGTTCTATTTTGCTCATGTCATAGATTCAACATATCAGAGTTGAAATCTTTCATCCATTCCTTTAAAAAGGATCTGGCAGCTTTTGTTTGAATGCTCAGTTCTAAGAATAGGAGCATCTTATTTTGTGGAGGTAAAATGTCCATCTGGAAACTTGTCTCCATGGTCTCAGTTCTTTCCTCCATCAGCACAGACACTCACTTCTTCCTCCGCTCCTTGTATGAGATGGCGTCCAGGCTCCTTGCTGTTTCGTGAGTGGATAAAAGCTGGGCTTGGTATGTGACCTCAGTCACTCATTATGTGCCAACAGTGAGTAATTATGAGGATTAAAAGTAACAACCCACGTGACACACTTAGCTCAGGATTCAATAAACTCTTTTTAAAATATTATTTTAATTATTAAAATATATTTTTATTATCACTATTAATCTTGGTCACCCTCTGAACATATTCTAGTTTGTCAATGTGCCTCTTAAAATTCACCCCCCAAATTCAGACAAAATATTTCAGATGTAAGCCATATTTTAGTAATTAATGAATTTGATTAATGTTCCTCTAAAACTTGGCAGATGAGAACATCTCTTTCTGTATGATAAAAAAAAATCATATGCATAAATATCATGACTAGATTCAGACATGTAAATAGAGAAGTAATTGATCTACCTCACTGTATAAGTTTAGGTATATCATATGGTGGTTTGATTTATATATACTGTGAATTGATTGCCACAACAGGATCAGTTGACATCCATCTTTTCATATAGATACAATAAAAAGTTAAAAAAAAAAAGGAAAAAAGGAAAAGAAATTCTCCTTATGGCGAGAACTCTTAGGATTTCCTCTCAAGATTTTCATATATTGTACAGCAGTATTACATTGTAAGTATATTCCTAGTGCTTAGTTATCACTGGAACTTTGTACTTTTTGATCACCTTCTTCTGATTCCTTTTTCTTTTTTTTTTTTTTTAAAGATTTTATTTATTTATTTGACAGAGAGAGATCACAAGTAGGCAGAGAGGCAGGCAGAGAGAGAGAGGAGGAAGCAGGCTCCCTGCTGAGCAGAGAGCCCGATGCGGGACTCGATCCCAGGACCCTGAGATCATGACCTGAGCCGAAGGCAGCGGCTTAACCCACTGAGCCACCCAGGCGCCCTGGTCTCTTTTTCTATGGGCTTTTATTTTATTTTTTTTTTAAAGACTTTATTTATTTATTTGAGAGAATGAGCAAGCATGAGCGGGGGAAGGGGGAAGGGCAGAGGAAGGGGGAGAAGCAGACTCCCCTGAGCAAGGGAGCCTGATGCAGGGCTTGATCCCAGGACTCTGGGACCATGACCTGATCAGAAGACAGACACTTAACTGACTGAGCCACCTAGGTGCTCCTATGTGTTTTTGTTCCTTTTCTTCTTTTGTTTTGTTTTAGATTTCACATGTGAGATCATACAGTATTCCTTTTTCATCTTATTTCACTTAACATAATGCCTTCAAGATCCAACCATGTTGTCACAATGATAGGTTTTCCTCATTTTTATGGCCAAATAATAACCCATTAGATATACAAACACCACAACTTCTTTATCCCTTCTTCCCTTGATAGGCACTTAGATTGTTTCCATGTTTTGGTTACTGTAAATAACGCTGTTATGAATATGGGGATACAGGTCTCTTTTCAAGTTAGTGCTTTTATTTCCTTTGGATATGTTCTCAGAAATAGAATTGGTGGATTATATGATATTTTTGTTTTTAACCTTTTGAGGAACTTCTATACTGTTTTACTTTTTTTAAAAAAAATTTATTTTATTTATTTGAGAAAGAGAGAGAGAGAGCACAAGCAGGGGGAGAGGCAGGCAGAGGGATAGGGAGAAGCAGACTCCCCACTGAGCAGGGAGCCCAATGTGGGACTTGATCCCAGGACCCTGAGTTTATGACCCTTGCCAAAGGCAGACATTTAACCACTGAGGTGCCCAGTCACCCCCTCCATACTGTTTTCCACAGTAGCTGTACCAATTTGCAATCCCACCAAAGTGCACAAGGTTTCCCTTTTCTCCACATCCATGCCAGCATTTGTTACCTTTTGTCTTTTGATATTAGCCATTCTAACAGGGATAGGGGGATATCTCAGATACCCATCAACCTTTTATATTCCTTTGGAGAAATGTCTATTCAGGTCTTTTCCCATTTTTAAATTGGGTTATTTGTGTGTTTTTCTTTAAAGAGATAGGATAGAATTTTTTACTGTTTTTATTTTAATTCTACTGTATATTAATACAGTGTTATATTAGCCTCAGATGTACAATACAGTGATTCAACAATTCCATACATCACCAGTAGTCATCAGAACAAGTCCCCTCCTTAATCCCCATCACCTTTTTCACAACCCCTTTCCCCCACCTCCCCTCTGTTAACCATCAGTTTGTTCTCTATAGTTAAGAGTCTATTTCTCCATTTATCGATTTCTCTTTCTCTTTTGTCTTTGTTCATTTGTTTCTGAAATTCCACATGCGACTGGAATCATGCTATCTGTTTTTCTCTGACTGACTTATTTTGCTTAGCATTATACTCTCTAGCTCCATCTATGTCATTGCAAATGGCAAGATTTCATTCTTTTTTATGGCTGAAAAACATTCATATATATATATGTATATACATATACATATATACCTATACATATATATATAGTGTGTGTGTGTATATATACACACACCACATCTTCTTTATCCATTTATCTATCAGTGGACCTTTGGGATACTACCTGTGTTTTTTTTTCTATTGAGTTGTATTAGCTTGCAAATATTTTTCCCAGTTCTGCAGCTTGTCTTTCCACCTTGCTGGTGGTATCTTTTGCTTTGCAGAAGATTTCAGCTTGTTGTTGTCCCAATTGTTCATTTTTTATTTTGCTTCTTATGCTTTCAGTGTCATATCCAAAAAATCATTACCAAAGCCTATGTCAAGGAGCTTTATCCCTATGTTTTCTTATAGGACTTTCATGGTTTCAGGTCTTATAGTTAAATCTTTAAACTATTTTGAGTTAGTTTTTTTTTTGGGTGGTGTGAGATATGGGTCCAGCTTCTTTTACGTGTAACTATTGAATTATCCCAGCACCACTTACTGAAGAGACTATCTTTCCTCCACTGAGTATTCTTGGCTTCTCTATCATATATTAGTTGATTATATTTGCTTCAGTTATTTCTGGTCTCTTGATTCTGTTTCATGGGTCTATTTGTCTGTTTTTAATGTCAGTACCATACTGTTTTAATGACTACAGCTTTATAGTATAGCTTGAAACCAGGAAATGCGATACCTCTTGGTTTACTCTTCTTTCTCAAGATTTCTTTGTCTCTTCAAGTTCTTCTGTGGTTCCATATACATTTTAAGAGTGTTTTTTTTTTCCTACTTCTATAAAAACTGACCTTGAAATTTTTATAGAGATTGTACTGAATCTATATATAGCTTTGGGTAGTATTGATATTTTAACAATATTAATTCTTCTAATCTATGAACATAGAATACCTTTCCCTTTACTTTTGTCTTCTTCAATTTATTTCATCAATGTCTTCTAGTTTTCAGATTAGAGATCTTCACCTCCTTATTCCTAAGTATTTTACTGTTTTGGTGCTGTTATAAATGGGATCAATTTCCTTCCAGATGAATTTCCAGAAATTTCATTGTTAGTGTATGGAAACACTACTGATTTTTGTGTGGTAATTCTTTTATCTGACAATTTTACTGAATTCATTGATTAGATCTAATTTTCTTTTGGGTTGAGTCTTTTGAGCAAGTTATTTAAAGGAATTGTTTCCTAAGGTGATATAAGACTATGTGGTTTGACCGACACTTAAAATGCTGTAAGAATTCTTACACTAAATGTAAGTAAAAGACTTGCTCACACCAACCAAGCCTGTTCTGTCACTTTAGCCGAGGATGTTCCCCAGCAACAAAATTGAGTGTCGGGACACAGAAGGGAGTACACTGGAAGATGGGAGTTGTAATCTCATTATCAATAGCTAACATATTATGACCATGGTGGCCTACTGTTTTAATATTGCAGCACGCTAGGCTGTTTTTCACATACACTGTCTTCAGCCTGGAATTACCTATTGGAAAAATTCATAGGTCCTGCTATTGTTATGATACTGTGTTACAGACTAAAAGCTTTTCTTTACTCAGGTAGGAGCTAATACAAATAAACAAAAGTCAATAGCTCCCCCATTTCCTACTCCCTTTCTTCCATTAACTTAGAATAGGAAATCAATACCTTCTTGTATCTTTATAGAGTCTCATGAACGTACATGGATGCAAGGAGAGATTACATAGTTAAGTGATTAGATGCTTACAGAAAAACAGAAAGGTAGATAGAGGGGAGAATGTAGGAAAGAGAGGTAGATAAATGATAGATAAAGAGATAGGCAGATAGATAGGTAGATAGATATGATACAATATGATATGACAGAATGAGAAGTGGAGGATACTATTATAGAAAACAATTCTGGCCGGGTGTCAGGATACTTGAATCCCAGTCTAGACTCTGCCATTAACCTGCTTGTGATTTCACTTAATCCTTTAACCTCCCTTCATTGTTGCAGCAACTTCGAGGTGTTGCCAACCAGCATGTTAGGCCATACTGGGAGGTCCTGAACCCTTAACAGACAGCTCTGAAAATCCACCATTGTCGCCCTATTTGCCACCATTCCTCCCGGTCAATAGTTGGCCAGGATTCTTAGTAGAAGGCACACTTATTACCTATACCTCCCAAACATACTCTCAGAGATGTCCATTTCCAGAAATGAGAGGGGGTTTGGGGTATCTGAGACCAAATGATGTCTAGGTTCTAAATTCTATGATTCACCATACATAAACATAGCCTCTTAAAATTTGCCATTCAGAATATATTTCCTGTGAATAAAATCCTTTCTGTGAACACTAATTTTTCTAAAGTCTGAGGAGAAGGCCTGTTTTTGAAGCTCCCTGGTTTTCTTGGGCCTAGACCAGTCGAAAGTGCTCAAATCTTGGGCAAAATCATGACATGTGGAAATGTACATACAGCTTGCTTCAGCTTTCCCTTTTTATGCTGTATTTCCCGCAGTGACAAGGGCTCTTGAAGGGACCTAATAACTTCCTGCTCTTTTAACTCCCAACTCACTATAGAATAAGAGAAGTTCTGATAATTAGTAAGTACACATTATAAACTCCTACATCATTATGGTGTGAAGAAGCTTACGGATTTTGCTGGAGTGTCTGTTGTCAACTCAGTTTCACCACCATGTCTACCAGCCAAGAACTACATCTCTCCCAACCCCTTGCCCATATGGTCCTGGCCAGAGACAGCATCTCTTTCATGAAGACACACTCTTATGAGGATTGACAGGATAAAGAGGAGAGGCCATAAATCTTAGGAGGCAGTTCAGTTAGATGAATGAGTAGATATGAGGTTCTAAAGAATTTCCACGTGAGATTCTAAAGAATTACCTCCATCAGTGCTACAGACTGAGAGAGAGGGCTGGAAATTTCCAGAGGTCCTTACAATTTATACTCTACTGAATCACCTGTGTTAGTATAGCACCCTGAGATCATTGCCGCTGGCTTCCCGATCTTGGTTCTCCTAACTCTTCCAGTGATTGGTTATGCCTCTAATTCCCTGCACTGAAATTCTTCATAACTGAAATACACAGTGACTTCTGCTTTCCTTGACCACAACTGGACTCCATTGGCATTACCTGATTCAACTATTTATGGGTACGTGAGTCCACTTTGGGACATATCTGCTGAGTTGGCGTTCAATGTATTCTTAACACTTAAAGCAATATGGAAATTGCTTGCTTTGGAAACAGCCCATTGCATGGGACACCTGGGTGGCTCAGTCCCTTAGGCATCGGCCTTTGGCTCAGGTCATGATCCCAGGATCCCAGGACTGAGTTCTGCATCGGGCTCCTTGTTCAGTGGGGAGGCTGTTTCTTCCTCTGCCTGCCACACCCCTGCTTGTGCTCTCTCTCTCTCTCTCTGACAAATAAATAAATAAAATCTTAAAAAAATAAAAAAAGCCCATTTCATTAAAGAATTGCCCCAATTGTTAGAAAGCATACCATAGTGTAAAAGAGAATGAGCATAGACTTTATTTTAATCGCAAAAGCCTGGCTTTGAAACCTGTTCGCCACTTAGAAACATTGGGTGGGGGCACCTGGGTGGCTCAGTCATTAAGCATATGCCTTCAGCTCAGGTCATGATCCCAGGGTCCTGGGTAAAGCCCTGCATCCGGCTCCCTGCTCAGTGGGAAGCCTGCTTCTCCCTCTTCCACTTCCCCTGCTTGTGTTCCCTCTCTCAATCTCTCTCTCTCTGTCAAATAAATAAAGTCTTAGAAAGAAAGAAAGAAACAAAGAAACAAACAAACAAACACTGGGCAAGTTGCAACACTTTTCAGCCTCAGTTTTCTTTTCTGTAAAGTGAAGGCAATAATTGTACCTACTTTTCAGGGTTGTTATAAGGACTAAATGAGATCAAGTTTAGAAGCCATCTTTTCCTTACACTAAACCAAACTGGCATTCACATAACTTTCACACTTTGGGCCTAATTCTGTTATCTGGAGTCATGCAGGCAGGGCCCCAGCTGGCCCACAGACCACCTTTGTCAGAGCAAAAGGCCGACTCAGCCTGGCATCGGGGCATATGGCTTAGTGAGCAAAGAAAGAACTGGATTTCACCCCCCACTGCCCCTTAGCTGAGCACCATTGAGCACCCTCGAGCCTGAACAACTAACTACTGGGTCACTGCAGACAGATTAAAGATAATCTCTCATGAAAATCCTTCATCTATTTTAAGACATCTCTCAATTCCTCAAATCACCTTTCCTCTTCTGTCTAAACCAAATATTACCAATTAGATGAGGGAGAACTGCCCCCATACTGAACAGTGCACTCTTCATTAATGAATGACTCAGCCAGAGGATGGATATACTGGAAGACTAATTACATCATCTAAGAGTCGTTCCCACTAAAGTGTCACCTTAATCGCACAATTGCATTTTTAAATGTTACTGTAGAGGTTTATCCTCTTGTTGAAGACTGTTGAACATTGGGGACAATGTGGGGACAGATGTGTGGGTGTCTCCTGCTGAGTATGAGGAAGGGGAAGGTGTGTGGAATCCTCACTTGGCCTGCCCAACTAAACCTAAGGGGCTCTGGTTTCATCCTTTAGGTCAACCAGCCAGGAGAGGGTGGGACCAGGGGGTGATACCTACTTCCCCTCCAGGTGGCTGACCCACTTGAACTTTTGTTGGACCCCAGGTAAGAGAACAAATGGAAGCCTACAGATCATAAGTCTAAATATTAAGAAGCTCTAAATAAAGTTTAAAACTGCTAAATAAAATATGTTCTATCTTACCTTGACAAATACATATTCATAAAGACAAAATTGAAAAAATATGTGTAAAACTATTTTTTAAATAACTGACAGCAAAGTATCAAACATGACTGAATTAATTATTATTGTGCATCTCTGGATGTTCTATTGATGAGCTGGTGATACTTGGATGAGTAATAAAGACATCCATAATTCATTATCATATATTTGTTACATAAAATTAATTTGTCATCTTCATTTTAGCAAAATTACTAGTTATATTGGTATAACAGAGATTTCCACGTGTTCTATTGACAGCAATGACAAATTAACAAGTATTTTCTCAGTCACCACAGTTCATATATGTAATATGTATATTTTATTTCATTTTGGTTTGGAGAAACTTCACTCTGCTAAGGCAGGAGCAATGGGAATTGTCAATAAAAGTCTTAAACCAACTCTTGAATTAGAAAATGAACTTTACATATGAATTTTACATATGCTTAAAAAACTGTAATGCAGTCACATGTAACAAAGTAGCACTTTTACAGAAAATATTATAAACTATTTTAATATCAAATGCACTGTTTTCATTTTTAACCTGAATATGATATAGGAATATCTTTTTTTTTAACAGGAATATCTTTTTTAAAAGGACTTTTTTTCTTTTCAAAATTAATTATTTTTATTAACATATAGTGTATTATTTGCCCCAGGGGTACAGGTCTGTGAATTGTCAGGCTTATACATGTCATAGCACTCACCATATCATAATCTTTTAGAGGAATATCTAGATATATACAGTATTATATTTTTATTTTACATTTTCTAATTGGGTTATTATAAAGGAAACAAAAATTAGTAGGGCATTACTTAACTTATTCAAATCTCTCTTCAGTTAAGACTATACTTTCATGTACGATGGCCAGAAATATGGTCTCCATTAAAATTAGAAATTATTGAAAATTACTTACACATGAATGATCTGTTTTTTTAATCAAGACTTTTATGTTATTTAAATAAAGATTAATTTTAATTTTAGAAAAAATTATCTTATTAAGCATTTTCATCAGGGCAAAACTATTTGCAATTTTAGGGTTCAGAGGCCATCAAGTTACAAATGTAAAGAATAGGTAGCATGTGCCCTAAAGGTGACATCTAGACTAACAAATGCAATTTTAGGAGTGATATCAATTGTAAAATGTTCCTTTCCTACTCTACCCAACTGTAGTGAATGTTGCACCAGTTCCTGAAGACCTGGACCCAAGCTGGAACAGAGAAGCAAGAAGATGGATGCTTGGTGCTAGTGGGAAATGATACTTTATTATGCAAAAATCTATAACATTCACACTGTATGAGAGGAAGAATTTGACAAGTTCATTTGTCTTTTCTCTTACCTAAAGCGCTTCTGCCCATCAGATTCTCCCTGCACTCTGAGGCACCGTCTGACTCCTGCATAGAAGGTGGTATTGTCCACAGACCCTTGTGGCTTCAGACGCTGTTTAAGGGATAAAGGGCAAGAGATGAAGAGATACATTCTCCTGGGTCTTGAACTGTGTTAGTCACCACAGTGGGTCACCTTGCATCAATGCTAATCACCAATCCTGCGTGACAGAGGTGACTGTGTGCTCTTTAACACACACGTTTGTGTCTGTGTGTGTGATCTGCGGAGCCCCAAAAGACAATACTGCTAGGAAGCTTCCCTGCTCTCTGTGGAGGTCTGACTGACTCTAGCACAGGGAGGCTTTCTGATATACCTTTACCCAGGTCACATGCCCCTGGGCCTTTTTTGCCTGAAGGTTTAGTCTCTTCACTCACCTTCTGCTCAAAGTCTTCTACACACTTCTTTTTGTTTGGAGTGTCTTTGAAGCTACTGATCAAGAATAAACTGTTTTTGAAACAGTATATCCCCCTTTTTGATATCCTAGAGTGAACCCCTCTGGTTACAAAGTTTCTGGCAAAAATTTGCCTCTCAATTAAGGGAGGTTCTACTGTAATTTATAAACTATACCCTGGACACATACCTTTTCTAGAGAAGGGAACTACCTTTAGGATAAACATCTCCTTTCTGCTTTTTACAGTCCAAGAATTAAAGAAATTTTCAATAAACAGGAGTTCTTGTTTCTTGGTTTTGTTTTTGCTTTTTTTTTTTTTTTAAGAATTTACTGTTATGATTTACTATCTTGTATGCCAGGAATCTACTGATCTCAATGAAGCTTTTTATACTATGTTACAGTTTAATAAGATCACATGTACTCAGTAATCAAAATAATTTGAGGAAAGTGCTTAAAACAGTGCTTAGCATGAAGTAAGTACTTAATACATGTAAGCTTTTTTAAAAAATTTCATTTTTTATTAACATATAATGTATTATTACCCCAGGGGTACAGGTCTGTGAATCACCAGGTTTACACACTTCACAGTACTCACCATAGCACATACCCTCCCCAATGTCCATAACCCTACCACCCTCTCCCTACCCCCCTCACCCCAGCAACCCTGTTTGTTTTGTGGGATTAAGAGTCTCTTATGGTTTGTCTCCCTCCCAATCCCATCTTGTTTCATTTTTTCCTTCCACATGTCAGCTTTTTAAAATTAAGATTGCTATGATTATAAATTTAAATACGGCTTCCCATTCTCCTCCACACAAATTCTCTCCTGTGATCGTGTTGATCGCATCGTGAGGTATGCAGGGCAATGATCTCCCTTCTATAGATGGTACAAGTGAGAGCCAGACAGCTGAAGCTAATGGAAAATCCCATACTTGTGCATGGTAAGCTACAGCCCAAGTTCTTGAATTCTTACTGGTCAAACAGAAGAAAGCGCATCTTTTGCCCAAAGCAGTTAAATCTGCACCCCCCCCCCCCACTTTTTTGGTCTTTTCACCAAAGTAAGTGCCACAATAGTCCCCAGATAGCAAAACACCTTGAGCCTAACACACACCTAACACGGTCAACAGCTTCAAGATTCTGAGTATGGATTTCAGTAGGATGAAGTTGAGTTTATAGGACGTGAGATTCCAAGTTTCCTCCTTAAGGGAAGTGTAGGTCAGATCCGTGCCTGCCTTTTACGGGTAATGCCAATAGGTCACTGATTCAAGCAGAATGTAACTGGCAGACGGAGCGCCCATAGAAGTTCCCCAAATCAAAGTTAGCACATGGCTGAGAGCTGCTGGAGACGTGGCTTTACTTCTAAAGATATACTTTACTTCTAAAGATATACTTTCCCACTGCCCTCTCCACAAATATTCTCTTTGTTTCCATGAAAGTTCTCATTAGGAGGACTGAAAGGCCTTTCTTCTGGTGCTAGTCATTCCTCATGGACTCTGCCCCCCTCCTAACTTCTCCATTCCATGTACTTCTATTGCATGTATGGTCTCTACTACAACATTTAGCTTTGCAGTGTATATCTCAGACAACAAGTGAAGCTTCTCTCCATAATTAGATTTTAAGCAACTTAAGGGAAAAAGCTATATGTACAATGCTGAACGTGGGTAGGGGTTCAATCACATTGGTCAATTCTCAAACTTTTTGCACTCTTAAAAAATCATTGAGAATCTAAAGATATGTTGTTTATGGGATTTTAGTGTCCAATACTTACCATATCAAAAATTAAAACTGAGAAAATTCTAAAATATCATGGCAAAACCAGACAATAGAAGTGTGATTTTTTGTTGTGCTTCTGTATAAATGCATGGAAAATTTAGGATTTCAAAATAACAATTGATTGGAAAATACTGAGGTTACAGAGACTATACCAGGTATATAATTGAAGATAACTACTTAAAGCACAGAAGTACAGAGAACAATTGAATTAATCCCAGAAAATGCATTTTTAAAAAGATTTTATTTGACAGAGAGAGACACAGCAAGAGAGGAAACACAAGGAAGGGGTGTGGGAGAGGGAGAAGCAAGCTTCCTGCCTATCAGGGAGCCCAGTTTGGGGCTCTATGCCAGGATCCTGAGATCACAACCTGAGCTGAAGGCAGATGCTTAATGACTGAGCCTCCCAGGTGACCCTGCATGTGTTTATATACTAAATTTATTTAACTACCTTAGAACATTCTAGAAAACACAAGTTTACGTGAGCATACATTCCATAAATTGTCAAAAGAATGATATTACTCCATATCGTGCAGTCTTTGGAAAACTCCACTGTACACACATGAGAGAATGAGTGAAACAGGCCAAAATCATTTCAGTAGTACTGTAAAGGAAAAAAAGAGAGAGAGAGAGAGAGTTCTGGCTTCGGGGATCCCTTAAAAGAGTCTTGGGAACCCCTAAGTGTTCCAAGACCAGACTTTAGAAACCAGTGGATTAAATTATAGTCTTGGTTAGTTAGACCACTTAAAGATGCTCATCACACAAAATTACTACTAGAAAATTATAGGACATTGGAATCTACATTCTAGTGATTGACATTTGTAGTTGTTACATACTGCTGTAATGAATTAACTGTCTACTTGTATTAGTCATTTAAGTATCCCTAAATTTAATAGTTTACATCTATAAACATGTATTATTCGCAGTTTCTGTGGATCCAGAGGCATAGTTTAGGTAGGTGCCGGAGACTCACGGTATCTAATGAGGACCAGGTCTGTGGTCTCATATGGAGGATCACTTGGCAGAGAATCTGCTTCCATGCCTGCTTATCTGGTTGTCAGCAGGATTTGGTTTCTCAAGACTATTGAACAGAAGCTTTGGTTTCTCACAGTTGCCTGGAGGTCCTTGACATGTGGACCTTTCTGAGGGCAGCTCAGTCTGGCAGCTGGCTTTGCACAGAGCAGGTGAGTGACAGTGAGACAGGGGTCCCAAGATGAGAGCCTAGTCTGATGACAGATGTTATTTCTTAGAAGTGAGTCAACAAACCCAGCCCACACTAGAGGCGAAGGGACTTCCAAAGACATGATTACCAAGAAGCTGAAGTCACTGAGTCCCATCTTAGAGGCTACCTCTAATAGCATTTTTTTTAAAGATTTTATTTATTTATTTGACATAGAGAGAGAGATCACAGGCATGCAGAGAGAGAGAGGGGGAAGCAGCTTCCCTGCTGAGAAAGAGCCCGCTGTGGGGCTCGATCCCAGGACCCTGACATCATGACCAGAGCCACAGGCAGAGGCTTACTCCACTGAGCCACCCAGGGGCCCCTAATAGCATTTTCTTTATTGGAAAGGGAAAGGTATGATTCAAAGAATAAATGATAAGCAAGTAAGCAGTTCCTCACATTGCTGTTAGCTTCTGCCCAGCTTCCTCTTGTCATCACACCAGTCCTTTCTTGCGTGGCTTGTACTACTACAACCTGTGAAGTCACTTTATATCAGTGAGAAGAGCCTTGGAGAGAAGAGAGTAGCTTTAGTTTCTCTTATTTAGGTTTCATTAGGTTGTCTATTATAATGAACATTTCTCATGCTGGGCTCTGCCAGACTTCTAGCTGTCCTTCAAAATCCATCTTTTCCATATTTCTGGGTACATGCCCACCTAACAAGCAATTACATTTCTCAGCCTCCTCCGCAGCTAGAAGTGACTACGATCCTGAAGTTTAGGATAATGGGATGTGAGAGAAAGAGATGTGTGCAACTTCTGTGTCATCTCCAACTTAGGAAGGGCTCCCCATGCTGGATTTTGGCTCATCACTGTCCCTCCCAGCTGGAAATGATGACAACTGGAGCAGCCTTGAAAGCCATATGTTGGGATGGCAGATCCACCCCGGCTTCATGGAACAGACCTGCCCGTCCAGCCTGAATCAGCCCGGCTGTCCTTTGAGAAAGAAACTTGTATTTTATTTAAGTCACTATTTAGGGGGCTTCTTTGTTATTCCCCAGCTGTTATTCCCCAGCTTAGCCAAATGAGACTAGAGGCCAAGACAGAACTGTTTCACTCTTAGTTTAAAACACCATTTTAGTCTATAGTGGAGGATATTGTGTAAGTGTGGGGACAGAGGATATATGAAAAATCTTTGCACTTTCCACTCAATTTTGCTATGCACCTAAAGCTGCATTAACATCTATCAATTTAAAGCAAAACACTGTTATACTCTCAGTAACAAAAAATATTTTACACAGTCATTCATTTATACCATTCAATAAATATATGATCACCTACTATGTACCAGATACACTGAGAATATTGTAGTGAAAACCACAGTCACATTCTTTACTTTTGTAGAATTTTCTGGCTAGGGAAATCAAAGTTAAATAAGCAATTATTTATGCATTAATTAATTACAATTGTGATTAATGCCAAGAAGGAAAGTACGAGTGCCTTGTGAGTATATAACAAGAAGGCCTAAGTCTATGAAACTTTAATGGAGATCATGTATATTTTAAAATAAATAAATGTTTAATGAAAATAATTTCACATTGTAACACATTTTTATTTGTTGAAAGAATGCCCAAGGCAGTAAAAAAAAAAGTTGGCAAGTGACCTTAGCTTTCATTTCCTCATCTGTAAAGTTCAAAGATCTAGATAATTTGCATATGGTATTTAGCTTTTCCCTTTCTTACATCTCTATCCCCATGCCAGATCTTTACCTGCCTAGTAAGACCTAATTTTTAAAAATTTTTTTTCAAATTTAAATTTAAATTCGATTAATTCACATACTGTATTATTAGTTCCAGAGGTAGAGTTCAGTGATTCATCAGTCTTATGTAAGACCCAGGGCTCACTATGCCATGTGCCCTCTTTAATGTCCTTCACCCAGTAACCCCATCCTCCCACACCCTCTCCCCAGTAAGACTTAATCTTTTTAAACAGCTACAACAATGTCAGATTTAGATAAAAGACATTCTTTGTTCCCAAGAATAATCTGAATATATATGGAAAGGGTCATGTTCATCCATGTTTCAATGAGATAAAATGTACCTAACGGAGAAATCAGGTGAAGATCAGAGAGAAATGAGTTCAAGATCAACTTGGCATTTCACTTTTTGTGTTGATCTGGTAAAACAAAACAAAACAACAACAACAAAAAATGGAGAGGGGCACCTGAGTGGCTCAGTTGGTTAAAGCATCTACCTTGGGCTCAGATCATGATTAAGATCGAGCTCCTTGTCGGGCTCCCCACTCAGCGGAGACCCTGCTTCTCCTTCTCCTTCTGCCTGATGCTCTGCCTACTTGTTCTCTCTCTTTATCTCTCTGTCAAATAAACAAATAAAATATAAAAAAAAGAAAAAGAAAGAAAGAAACGACAAAATGGAGATGATGAGACTCTCTTTCCAAAACAAAAACTAAATGTTAAAAAAAAAAAGGGGAGGGGGGCAAGATATCTCCTCTGCTGACACTCTGCTAACATACTGATGACTCAAGTTTATTTCTGAAGTGCTTTGAGCTCTTTGGAGGTGAGATAGGCCCCAAGTAATACATCTGGGGTAAGGCCTCCTGAAGACGAGCACTTGGTCTCTGCTAGTTATGACATCAGCTGTCCTTTTGCTCTTCTGTAATTCCTTCCCTGTGCTGATATTATGGGAAAAGGCTGGCAAGCTAAAACAGAGATAAGCTCAAACTTTGGGCCTATGAGAAGTCAGAGAGGCAGTACATAGTCAGTAATCACATAGGCACTACACCTAACCTACTAGCTCTGGCACTTACTGGCTGTGTGACTTTGGGTAAGTTACTTAACTTCTCTGTTCTTCTGTTGCCTCATCTGTAAAATGTAGGTAATGGCAATGACCCCATACATTGTTGTGAGAATTAACTGAGTTTTAATTCTATGTAGAGTTCTTATAACCAGGGTCTGGCATGTGGCAAGTGATTATTAGTTATAATTAATCCCACTTGGATAAGAGCTTTCCTTTACAGTAGTTAGAGAATTTTAAGTTGGGTTAACCCCTCAACAAAGAGGAGGGATGCAAGTAGAGGCAAAAAAAAACAAACAAAAAACAAACAAAAAAAAAAACAAAAACAAAAACAAAAAAACACCCCGCAAAGAAGAGTTCTTTGAATAATCGGGTGTATTGTTCTCAGAGAAAACTCTGTTTTGTACAAGACCCCAAAGCTCTACCTAGCCTTGCCTTGTCCTGGTTAGAAAAATGAAAGAAAAAGCCACTCCTGTTCCTTGCTCTTTTTTTGGTAGAGAGGAATTTTGGACCCTCGGAGTATGGCCATGATCCAATGAAGTTTTCCCACCAAAGCCTTCACTATACTTGAAGATACATACTTCCTCATCCATTTTTTCCCTCCATCACTGGAAAGAATTTAAAATCTTATCAAAATCACCAGCCTTTCCCAGCAAGTCACACATCCCCAAAGCCAAGTTCAATCACACCTCTCAGTGAAAGGAACCTACACTCCAGAAAGAGAGGGTCGGCAGCTCCTCAGCACAGCGTAAATTAATATCACAGCTGCCACTTTTCGTAAGAAAATCAAAACCAGCTTTTCAGTTTGTAAACATAAACTTCACAGACCACTGTAGGAAAGAGTGTTCCTAAGTATTCTGAATTTGCAACACCCAGAAAAACCTTCAGAGTGTTATTTACAGTATTTGCTTCATAGGGAGGAGAATTAACATTTCAGCGACTCAGGGAACCAATGCACAGATAGGAAAGCAAGCAAGCAAATTATTGAATGATTACTTTTTAAAAATATGTCACTGTGCAGAAAAGTGTTTGGAGATACACGGAAAGCCTGTGTCACTGTCTGACACTTCTTCATTATCACTTCAATAGCCATGCATCCAGGGGGTAGGAGCACAAACCCTTAGTATTTCTGACTTCCATGAAACACTTCATATAAAAATAATGACTTTCATGCTTGGAGCCCCACCCCAACATATTAGAAAATATCATGTTCTTACCTTAAAGCAGTGCTTTTTGTATCTCAAAATATTTGAGGCGCTGTTTATTGCATTTTGTGCTTAAATGCATTTAATTTGCAATTCACTGTTCTTGATGAAGTATTATCAATAATGTATTTTTCCCATATTCTACCTTTTTAAAAAACCACAATGGAATAAAGTAAAAACATATCAACGGAAAGATTGTCTTCACTTGGCAATGCCGAGTGAATTTGAACTTTCCCTTTCCACAATGCAGTCATTGCTGTAGAACTCCGAGGGCAGATTACTGCTTTTCTAGTACTTGAGTGTATCAGAACATGGATTTGCCAACAACAGCTGCAGCAAATTCCCCTGACTGAGAAGAATTACAAGTATTATCACCTAGATCATTAAACTGGGTTCATAGATTGCAGAATGTCTTCAATCAATTCATCTTAGATAACTTGAAGCCAGCTGGACCCCCTCAGTGAGAACTTGACTTAATTGGCCAATAAGTGGCTGAAAAAGGTGCATGCTATTTGATAAAATTACAGACTGAGCAGGTGATTACAGTTTGGAGAAGCACCGAGTGTAGACTGCAGGTCAGCCCTTTTGGGGAGGTCTGAGTTAATGTCCACTATTAAGTGCTGCTGTGAAAAATGGTGGCTTGCTTGGAGCTCAGATGGAAAAGAAGATCCAGGTCAGGCTTCAGCTGATGGAGTGGGTGAGAGGCACACATTTATCATCTCTTTGGCCTCATTTCTGCCTTGGTAATAGTCCCACACTAACCACTCCAGCAGTTGCCTGATTTTCTGTTTCCCTTTCATTTTATTGGCATAACTAAAAATATTGCCCTAGCCAACAAATCCATCTGGAAGGAAAAAGCCACTTTTTCCTCAATAACATCCCAAGAGTCTTTTCCACTGAAAGGTTAAGGAATCAAGAAGTTGAAGAACATACCATTTATACATACATATCAATAGTTATCCTCTCCCTCTAGTGAGGGGGTTGAACTATGATTGTTTGTACGTTAGATTTCTACATTTGTATCAGCACAGTTTAAGAATATGGGCAAATCAAAATTGAAATATGTTACCAGACTGTTGGAAGAAACTATTAAATAGAAACAAGTCTTTCTTCGTGTTGAAACAAAGGTTTCTTAATATAGTGCTTCCATGGCATTTTTTCCCCTGCCACTAAATGTTTTAGCCAGTTTGCAAAAAAAAAAGAAAAGAAAACTTTTGACAGATTTAGTTCAAGATTTCAGGTTAACAGACCTGCAACAACACATTGTCACTTGAATTATTGGTGTTAGACAATAATATGGCTTTATTCGGGGGGAAGTTCCAAGATGAACGTTCCAGTGCACAATGTATTCATTTACTCCGATTCAGAAATATACCTGTTTCATGAACTTTTACTAAACAAAGTAATTTTACTACATACTAATCATCATCAGGGCTTTTAGTAAGTAGAGAGATGGAAAATAATTCAAACGAAGGCCATAGTTTGAACTACAGCCTAAGCAATCAGACACATCTGAAACTTCCTGGTGTTCTTAAGAAAAATGAGTTCATCAGCTTGCGAATGCCAACTGCATCACTAGTATCCCTTCAACTCCATTTTTTAAACTTACTTTGTTGTCTGATCGATGATTCTGAACTTTACTTTGCTCATTAGTGTGCCGTTTGGACAGACATAACTGGAGTACAGTGAAAGAAATCTACATGGCACTTGAATGGCCATGTTGACTCCTTTATGGTGGCACGGATCTTCTTTCCACACGGAAAATGTAATCCGACCTTGGAGTCTCAGCATCTGCTTATCCCTCTACCTGGAATACTCTTCCTCTAGCCTTCAGGCCTGTGCTCATAGACCTAACCAGCCACTCTACCTAAAATCACCATCTACCATCCTATCCTGTTCCTTGCCCTGCTTAATCTCTTCCAATACTATAGATTTATGTGCTTATTTTATACCTCCACCAGTAGAATATAAGTTCTATAAAGATCGGGGCATGGTTTGTCTGGGCCTAGCATATATTATATGCTCACTAAACAGGGATGAATGGGTCTCTTGTCCAGGAGCCACTAAGAATATAATTTATAGGTTGTCATAAGACAAGCCACCAAGCATTCACCGGCAGCACTCCCCAGTAGAATTTGTCAGATAACCAGAGTAGTTCAATAGCAGATCCAAGTTCATAACATACAGCTCACCAAACTTCTCAGCACCCTCATGTCTCCCAGAGCTCTGCCACAGTCCAGTTTATTTTTCCCTGAAGCCTTTCACCTCTGCTCATACCTTTAATCTCTCCCACACTTCCCCACTCCTCACCTCTTTCCTCCTCTGGCCACGGTCTCTCATTTTTTTTTTTTTTAAGATTTTGTTTATTTATTTGACAGACAGAGATCACAAGTAGACAGAGAAGCAGGCAGAGAGAAAGGGGGAAGCAGGCTCCCTGCTGAGCAGAGAGTCCCATGCAGGGCTCCATCCCAGGACCCTGAGACCATGACCTGAGCCAAAGGCAGAGGCTTTACCCCACTGAACCACCCAGACACCCCACACAGTCTCTCATTTTGACTTTCATCCAGTTCTCTCGTTTTCCTTAATATTTCATGTTTCCAGCTGGTTTGTAAGCTCACTGAAGGCAAGAAATGGGCTTTAGATAATGTTCCTCAATCCTCACTGCTTCAATCCCATAGAAAATATATGATAAGTTTATATAAAATTGGAAATATTTTCAAATAGAAGCTATTTGTTTGCATAGCAAAAGTAGGTAACATTTACCTAGAGGCCCAACTCAGCCAGGCAATGTGAATTCCATTTGTGGAATGGAACTATGTCCCACCCACCACAGAGGTAGTTTCTATTGGTAGCTGCACCTTACGAGTGAGGAATACAGGACCTAGGAGTGCTTGGATGTGCCAGAAAGACTAGGGTTCACCTGGTTTTAAATCCAGGTCATTCTGTTCCAGAGCCTGAGCCCTTAAGGGCATTGCTCTGTGGCACCTGTACCTTGCAGTCTTTTGACTTCTCTGCAAATCTCTCATTGCTTAGGCCTCAAATCTTCCAAGGACAAACTGAAAGTCAAGCCTACTCTGCAAGTCTTAAACTGTTTGTCTTGTTTTTATCTCATCTTTGTTTTAAATTATTTGTCTCATTTTTTATCATAGCCATCAACCAGGTCTGACTAATGAGAAAGCAAATTGTTTTCAACGCAGCAGCTTATAAATCAACACCTTATGATACCTCAAATCTGCACTGATTTTCTGAATCACCTCCATGCCACCAGTCTCCTGCTTCTAAAATATTTTTTAAGACTGATCTTGGGGAAAAAAAAGTAAAGTGGGGGTTGGAGGATCATTTTCACAAGCTTTTTGATGACCATGTTGTTTGAGGACTACATCAGCTATTTGAAATGGAAATCAATTTCTGGGTGAGAGAGAGACGTGGCGGCTATAATTTCCTCCCCTGTCATTTATTCTTAGAGTGTTTCAGTGAAGAGTTAAATCAGGGGGCACTGGATGGGTGCACACATTTGTCTCTTACCCCGAGATATTTCAGGTGAAAGGGCAACACTGAATTAAGCATTTAGTGTATTCAAAACCTGTGACCCGGAGCTGGTGCCTGAAAGCATCATTGATAATAGGGTTGGAAGCACATTATACTTTCCTGGTACTTATCTCATCTTGCCTCGGACAATCTTCTCCAGGAGTCATAATTATCCCACTAGGAAAACTGTCCCATTGTCTGCTAGTCTTTGCTGGCAGGAAGTTTTTCTTGCTCTCTCCGACTGTATCCTTTCTCAGCAGGGCCCATTATTTCTCATTTAATTAGTAGCACTTGATATAAATAGCCCTTTCTCTTCATTTATGTTGTTTTCGTGTAAATAATTACACAGCACTATGTTCCCTCTCCCTATAGGCACTAGTTTTGCGGGCTGAGACACAGGATTGCAAACCACAGGCTTCAGGATATCTTTTAAGCATGACTTCACCTTTTTCAGACGAACAAGGTAAGCACAAACACATTTGTACTGATGGTGGACCTTCAGGAACATGGGAAATTAGACCCTTTCCTCTAGGAAGGGATACAGATGGTAACTGGCTGGCAGGCCCAACTACCCAAAGATACAGCTATGGCTGTGTCTAATGGAATGTCTGCTGGGGCCCAGGCACTAAGTGCTAAGGGTACAGTAGTGGACAAGCCAGCTGCAGGCCTTCCCCTCACGGGGCCTACATTCTAGACTGTTGAGGTGAATGGATCTGAGACAATGAAACAGTAGGGGGAGACAGTGCTGTCAAACATTTCTGTGCATACAGATTTACAGGGGCTTTGTTAAAAGACGGATTCTAGGAGTGCTTGGGGGGCTTGTTTGATTAGTGTCTGACTTTTGATTTTGGTTCGCATCATGCTCTTGGGGTCCTGGGATCAAGCCCCATATTGGGCTCTGCTCTCAGCATTCAGTCTGCTTGAGATTCCCTCTCCCTCTTTCTCTGCCCCTCCCCCAATTTGTGCTCTCTCTCTCTCTAAAATAAATAAATAAAATCTTAAAAAAAAAAAAAGATTCTGATTCAGTACATCTGGGTGGGGCCTGAGAGCCTGCATCTCTAACAAACTCCCAGGTGACGCTGACATTGCTAACCCAAAAACAAGATTTTGAGTAGCAAAAAGTCTAGTCTCATCTCTACTATCAAGAGAACTTTTGGCACTTGGACAACTTCCCTAAAAAAGTCTTATCTTCTAGCAAATGGTGCTCTAAGATCAATTCCACTAAGTTGTTGTGAAGTGAAATAAGTGTAAGAGCATTTGGAAAAATTTTAGGTGCTTTATAAATGAATAGTATCATAAGGAAATAATATTCTTGTACTCAATGCCTTTTTGGATGTGAGATTAACCAAAAGCTGATGTGACATTGTTTTGAATAGTGATTACTTCCATGTCTCTTAAACTGGGCTTCCAAAGCCTGTATCTTTAATTTTAAGAACAAAGGAGTTGAGCTTCCAAGTTAAGATGCCATCAGTAAAGAAAGGCTTCTGTTTTTTAAGGCACCAGGACATCCTGACTTCCCTGTGAGATGTTAGTAGCACCAGGTACCACCATAAAACAGTCTTTGGATGGGACTTGAGTTTTTTGATATTTTTCCTAAAAAAGAATAGGACATCTAATTGGCTGGGAAATATTGAGATTGGGGGTTCTTTTAAGTAACTTTTCGAGCCATGGGTGTCATTAAAGGCAAGGGTTTGGCTTTGTAACTTATTAGCTATGTAACTTAGGGAAGTTTACATAAATTACATAAACTCACTAATCCTAAGTTTCCTTGACTGTAAAATGGGCATAATTATGGTATCTAATTAAGGATGCTATGAGAGGGGGCACCTGGGTGGTTCAGTGGGTTAAGCCTCTGTCTTCTGCTCAGGTCATGATCCCAGAGTCCTGAGATTGATCCCAGGGTCCTGAGATCGAGCTCTGCATCAGGCTCTCTGCTCAGCAGGGAGCCTGCTTCCCCCACCTCTCTGACTGCCTCTCTGCCTGCTTGTGATCTCTATCTGTCAAATAAATAAATAAATAATCTTAAAAAAATAAAGGATGCTATGAGAATAAAATAAGTTAATGTATTGACGTCTTCAGGTCCTTAGCAAGCCAGTATCATTGTCTATTTCTCCTTACCAATATTTGGAAGAAATAAATGTGGCCTTGGTCTAAGTCGCCTGGGATCTTACACACGTTCTGGTTCTTCCTTTGGTCAAGAGCTTTGTGCTGGGTCCATGTCACTGTCTTCTGTGGGCTCCCATTCACACTGTGTGCTGAGCTCCAGGAGAGCCAGGGCTATTTTAAACCTCAGTCTTAGAGAAACTGGTCTGGTTGATAGTGAAGATTACTTTCAACATTCAGAATCATAGTCTCCATACACCTGAAATTAATGTAATACTGTGTGTTAACGATACTGGAATTTAAAATATTAATTAATTGATTAATTAATTTAATCAGTATTTTGACCTCGCCAAAAAACCACACAAAATCATACTCTCCATACCAAAAAAAAAAAAAAAAAAAAAAAAAATGGTACAAAGAGGAAAAAGGGCAAAAGTGGTCTACTGCATCCACTGGGCTTTACTACATACTGGGGACTGGGGTAACACCATATGAACATTACCTGTGCCATTAGCTCCACTTTCCAAATGAGGAACTGATGTTCAATGTTGTTAAGTAACTTGTTCAAAAACCACAGCCACTATGTGAACTCAGCCATCTAACTCGGCGGTCTGTGGTTTAAAAACATTTTCATACACCTTAGCTCATATGATGCCTGCTCAGGTAGGACAGTGAATCCTCACCCTGCTCCTGGCACCATTCGTGGGGGCCAAGCTTTACACCCAAAGTACCTAAAAGGATACTGAGGTCAAAGAGGCCCAGGAGGATCTTCTTCTTCAGGGTCCACCAGCCAGCATGGAGGTGAGTCATTTGATCACCTAGCTTACTTGTTATAGGTCGGATTCCCAGGAAATAGACTCTGAGATGTGTGCATAAGAGGTGGATGGTGCGTGGGGGTGGGGGGGAGTGCTCTCCAGAACAACGTCTGTGAGAAAGAGTATTGGGATTAAGGACAAAGGCCTCAGCCAATCCCCCAGGGTGCTCTGATGTCAGGACTGCCTTCTGAATTATCCACCTTGAAAGAAGACCCTTAAATTCTCCTACTGACCTGTCACTGGATGCAGGATGCCTGGGGGTGGGGGTAGGGACATGACCTTGATGACCTGGGGAGAGTGACTCAGCTGAGCCCTCAGCCATCAAGAGCTGGAAGAATGGGTGTGTGGGGGTAAGGGGTGGGGAAACAGTCTGGGAAGTGCTTGTTTCTTGGCCCCTCCTCCTTCCTGGCCTTCTCTCCCACACCAAGAGGTTAATGCTAGAGGTTTGAAATAGATGGGTAATCTCCTGGGATGTGGCAAGCTGCATTCACGCCTTTTCCTGCCTGGTAAGTTATGGGATGGAGATGGGAGCAGGGAAAATGGTACCCAGAATGCCCACATGGTTGCAGCGGCACACAAACTCATCTAATCCCAAAGCACCACACATTGAACATTTTATCTGCATCCCTGGGATTTTCAGTAAAAAAAAAAATTTCCTGTATGTGAGAAATTAAAAATAAAAAAGGAACCAGAAAACAGTCTAAAAGCACATTACCAGGAAATTGTTTCTACTGTGTTTATGACTGTTCTTAATGTTTTATGAATATGCTAAAAAAAAATGCTCGGGCATATTTCCTTGGGCACTCTAGTTAATTACTTATTCCAAGTGCTTCTACTCCATTCCTTGCAAAATGTGTTGTGCATTAATTCTGATTATGTACAAAAACCCACCTGCAAGGAAAAACTCTGAATCAGTAATGCTGATAAAATGAGCAGCCCTCCTGGGGCTCCACTGAGAAAGAGGATACTGGACAGAATTAGAATCTTGTAGCTAAGGCTATTCATAATGTCATTAACATAAAGGCAATTAAATGAGTTTTTAACCTACAACCCTTTATTGTTATTAATGAACATTAGAAAAACACAGGAGATAAAATTGGTAATTATCTCTGTACCAAGCTATGCAATAATGTGTTTAAATATAAAAACAAAACAAATGATTATTGTTAGTATTTTCAGTAGCAGAAACCCCAGGAGCAGCTCCGTCATATTTAATCACATGGGCCCACACCAAGAGGGTTAATTAAAAGAGGGTTTTACCTTCTATGTGCCTGGTTATTCAGTTTAATATGGAATCAACAAATGTAAATGTAAATTTGCAAAATATCCTGAACAGTTGTTTCTGCCTGCGGGTTAACCACCTTTACAGAAACACTGACTGATTCCTTTTCCTTCAGGACAATGGTCTATGGCTCCATAACCAAGTTTTTTCTTTTCGAAAAAATTACCACATGATGCTTTCAAAGTCCACTCTGGGAACAAGTGTATAAATCCAGGCTCATCACCTAAGCTTACTGTTCAGTAAAAATTATTTAAACATTTGAAAAAGATACATAGATTTAAAAAGTAATGGTAAATGAGATTTTCATCACTCGGCTATATTCAAAGAGCCTCCAGTTTGATTTTTTTTTCTTTCTTTATGCAAGCTGTTTAACAGCCTATAAATTAGCCATTCTAGACAGGACGTGTTTATGAGGACATAGTAGTTAATGTATGGTACAATACCCTGCATCTAATAATAGCTTCCCATTCATTAGTTTAGTTTATACATCCTACAATTCAAAAATGTTAGTTGTTCCAACCTGGTTTTGTTTCCAGAGCCCATTTTTAAGATGATGTATGCTTCTTTCTAATCTACCATTATAATGGATTTTGGGGCAAAGAATACTGTACAGCGGTGACCCTTGGAAACAGCTTTTGAACAACTGCCCGATGACCAAGCTGGAGCTTTCTGTGCTCGCCTGGTGTTTCTCATACAACCAATTCTACAAGAGAAATCACTTTTGCATTTTTTTTTAAAAGGCATTTTATAAAATAAAATAACCATAGCAACAACCGCTTACATGTGTATATTACTTTACAGTTTACAAAACACTTTTGATAACTTTGGGAGATACTGAGATCAAAATTACAACAGTCTACATTTACTTTCATAGACTTAGTCTGTCTTACATATTTTATTATATACATAGAGTTTCTCTATCTACGAGCAAACCCTTTGGGGGTACAGGAAATTTAGCCACACACCAGGATCAGAATTCAGATAAGGGAAATAAGAAGGAGCAAGCTTTTTTCTTAAATGTTGATTATGCCGCCCAAAGCTGCTGGGGCTTAGACTTTAAGGCCAAGAACGAATCTCACAAGATCAGCTACCCAATACAAAGCAGACAGAATCAGGTTATCCAGGAACAGCATCGAAGCGTTGTAAGGCAAACCCCTGGATTCTTGTCCAGGCTGCTTTTTGGAAGGAAGGAGGCTCTTGACAGACACAGTGGCAGACATTCCTGTCATTGGCCCCTCCCTTCTGCCCCAGCACTGTCGCTGTTATAGGCAGAGCAAGGCTAGGACCCAGCCCCCCCCCCCCCCCCCCCCCCCCCCCCCCCCCCCGGGGACCAAGCACCGCTCAGTGACAAGTCTCACACACAGGCCCACTGCCAGTGTCAGGTGAATCCATGGCTCAATGCTAGTCACCTTTTAAGTACCAGATAATCATTCTCATAAAAGGCTCTTTGTCTCCGATCTCATTTGGCCACTGTGCTGGGCTGGGATCAAGTCACGGCACATGGCACCTCGTGCTTCTCTAAGGATCCAGGAAACTCAAGCTTGTAAGGCCCAGACAGTCGGTCTATATTATACTTCTAGATTTTAGAGCAAGTAGTGACTTTACCCTATAAACTGAGAAATGTTTCTTCTCACACACAGAACTATGGGATGGCGGGGGCAGTGGGGGGGGGGCGGGAGGAGGGAGAGTAGGAGGGGAGAAGTATTCATTGAAACCATTTGCATTTTCAAGTTCCATTATTCCCAATCCCTCCGAACATGCTGCCCGGCTGGTGCCTCTGCCATGTGGCAGACGCAAGCTCAAGGTCAACCTCCGGCTGTTAGCCAAACAATTGGGAACCACAGCACTCTAAACTTCCCCCTTTCTTGTCACCTTCCCTGGCTATTAACCACCCCGAGGGCACCCTCAGGGGCCGCAAATTTTCTCCTGGCGCCTCCCCTGACTTGTGAAAGTTCTAGGGGCCTGTGAGGTGAATGATGAGCAAACACAGGGCCATATGCAGGGCCTTTGATGATCTGACATCAGACAGCCGAGAGAGCAGGGATGGTGGCTGGGCGGCTGCTGTATGGTTGACCCTTTGATTTGACTCATTCTGGCTGCCCTGCGTGGCTGCTGCCAGTGGGCCAGCCGGAGAGAAGGTGGCCAAGCAGCAGAACAATAGCGCAGCCTTTCACAGCTGGAAAATCATTTTTTAAAGACCTCCAGGAGACACCATTTGGTCCTGGCAGCTGACATTTGATCTGGGGAGTGCGGAGCAGATGATGCCGAAGGAGGCCTCTCCCAACCCAACCCACTCCACTCCCACTGTGGAACTGCTCTTTCCTTCACCTTCCTGCCCACACCCAGGGGGAAAAAGCCTGGGGAAGTCTTTGTGCTAAATCTTCTGTATGCAAAGAGAGTGTCACCTGGGCTCCTCCAGCCCCCGCTCATTTTTCACTAAGCTCTCAGAGGGATAGATGATAAATACTATTTATAACACAGATTCCTGCAGGAAAGAATGGTGTCAACTTCACATTCCAGACACTCAGGGAAAAAGGAAAATTCTTTGCAAACGGTCCCATTTGGACAATTTTGATGGGCCACTTATCTATGCCCAGGAGAGTGATGCACAGTCACTTAAAGTGGCAGTCACTTTTTAAAAAAAATACTAATTGCATACAATTTGTCTGGAGTCTGTGCAGTTCGGTCTAAGTTTAAATGATTATGATTAAGAGTGACGAGTGCTATGCTTAGAGTGACCATGTGTTTTATCCCCCAAACTATGACAATTTTGAGACTGAAGGGGGTGTTAATAATTAACTCCCCAAATAGATGTAAACTGGGACTGTTTTAGGTAAACTGGGATTGCTGAGCCTTTCTATTGTTTTCACCTTATCCTCACCAATATCCTTCTCAGAGAAGAGACTATAAAAGTCATGGAGGTCAAATCTGCTTTCTAAGATGTCAGGGTTGGGGCAGCTGGGTGGCTCAGCTGGTTACACAGCTGACTCTTGATTTTGGCTCTGGTCATGAACTCAGGGTTGTGAGATCGAAACCCTTGTCAGGCTGTGTGCTGGGCGTGAAGCCTGCTTAAGATTCTCTCCCTCTCCTCCTGCCCTTCTTCTGCTCTAAAACTAATAATAAAAAATAAAACAAAATGTCATGATATTAGTTTGATCTGCTCTCTCTCTCTCTCTTTTTTTTTTTAAGATTTCATTTATTTCTTTATTTGAGAGAGAAAGAGAGACAGAGAGAACAAGTAGGGGAGACGGGAGCAGCAGAGGGAGAGGGAAAAGCATATTCCTCACTGAGCTCAGAGCCCAACACGGGGCTTGATCCCACGACTCTGAGATCAAGACCTGAGCCAAAATCAAGAGTTGGATGCTTAATCGAATGAGTCACCCAGGGTGCCCTGATTTGCTAATTCTTAAAAGTCTTAATTCTTGATCCACACATCTGTTAAGTCTTGATCCACACATCTAATTACCATAAAGCAAAATGAGGACAAGAATAAAACCTCACATTGCTACATTTTGAAGAGAGTACTGGACTAGCAGTCAGGATACATGTTTTAAGCCGTCATTTAGCTGCTGCTACTACTACTATTAAGTACTACTACTGCTACTATCCTGTGTTAGTCTTTCTACCAAGAATTACCATTTATTGAGCACTTACTATGTACCAGGTACTGTATTATTAAGTAAGAGTCTATGCAGAATCTATGGAGAGCCTAATAAGCCTCCATGAGGCTAAGCAAGAGTCTACACCAGCACTAAGCTAAGCAACTTTTAGACACAATAATCCATGAGCTATTATCATCCTCATTTTACAGAGGAGGAAGCCGAGGCTCTGAAAGTTCAGTAGTTCTGGCACAAAGTTCACACTCTTGGCTGCTATCACACACTGCCATGAGGAGCCTACTAGGAGCTGACTGGGATATACCTCCTCCTCTTCCAACTCCCCAGGGGCATTCGCTCAGTTTTAGTTATTAAATAGTTACACGTGTATAATACAAAATTTTAGGACACCTGGGTGGCTCAATTGGTTAAGTGTCTGCCTTCAGCTTAGGTTGTGATCCCAGGGTCCTGGGACTGAGCCCCATGTCAGGGTCTCTGTTCAGTGGGGAGCCTGCTTCTCCCTCTGCCTCTGCTCCCCCTGCTTCTGCTCTCTCTCTCTGTCAAATATATAAATAAAATCTAAAAAATAATAATAACAAATAAATAGAATTTCATTCTGTGGCTTCACAGCCCCTGAAAATTTATAGAAGCATGGCCAATGATCAATAATATAAGATGATGTAGGGCAAAATAACTGAGGCTATGAACGGTCAAGATTCTGTGTCAGCTGGAATCATCTAAACTTAGGACTTCAAGAGCCAAGGGAACCACAAAGGCAGAGGAGGTCCTTGCCTGTGGCAGAACTCTGCTGGTATCTGCGGAATGGTTTGTCCATCTGATGCTCAAACCCACCTCAACATCCCTTTGCAGCCTCTGCCTGAGCATTTCCAGAGAAAGGCTGCTCACTCTTCACTAAGGGAGGTCATTTCCTTCTATAGCAGGATGGCTATTATAAATTATTTTCTTATGTTGAGCCCAAATTCCAAACCTCTGTAATTGCCACTCTTTGGGCTTGATGTCACTCTTTAAGCCCCTACATAGCGTTTTCTGCTCTAATGCTTTCAAATAGAGATGCTCCTCCCTTTACCAAGTTGTGACTTTCCACCTGTCCTTAAAGCCATTGGTTTCCAAGTCCACAGTGACTGAGAAGGTTTTGTGCCTGCAGTCCTTGGAAGCAGTTTTATAAAACAGAGGTATGTATTGGTACTTCAAAGCTTTCCAACCAGGCATACTCTTTCTTTGATGCTCTAGTTTTATTGGCTTCCTTTTCCATTTATAATCTAGCTTTATCTACACTAAATCATCTGTTGTTCATCTGTTGAGTCATAAAAGCTTCCTTTTCTGTTGATCTGTCAGGGTCATGGACACCCCTTAGCAGAAGTACAATAGTTGTACTTACCTAGTACAGGGTCTATACTCAGGGACTCTCAATGCATTTTGATGCTGTAGAGATTCAAACCTTCGACCTAAGAACCCTCTATGGCCTGTGACAAACCTTCAATGTCAATGTGCTCCCCAATCTGAGGCTACAAATTCTCAAACCAAATCTTTGGCTTTGACATCATAGTCTGGGGAACCCACCTTTTTTCCTTTTGAAAACTAGAATTATACTTGCTCATCTCCAGTAGTGGTTTCTTTAAAAATGCTCGATTTTAGGTTATTTTCCTTTCCCTTCTTTTACCAAGACTTGGATGAACATCCAAGTGTAAAGCTTTCCTTTATTCTCTACAACCATGAAAAAGGAGCAGAGGGAAATCAGATGCAGTCCAAAAGACATTATAGGTAATTACTTAAAAATTAATAAGACTCGAGGGTGCCTGGATGGCTCAGTTGTTAGGAGTCTGCCTTCAGCTCTGGTCATGATCCCTGGGTCCTGGGATTGAGCCCCACATTGGGTTCCCTGCTCAGAGGGAGCCTGCTCTTCCCTCTCCCACTCCCCTTGCTTGCATTCCTGCTCTCACTGTCTCTCTGTCAAATAAATAAATAGAAGCTTAAAAAAAATTAACAAGTCTCGTGTAGTAACATATTTCTGACTCTGCTAGATCTCCGTTGTGTGAGATATATACATAATATTTATGTTTCAGAAAAATTCTGGATTGAAACAGAATTGGGTTCTGCACATGATCCACTTTCCACTGATTTCTTTTTTAAAGATTTATTATCTACTGGGGGGGTGGAGAGAGAGTGCCCTCAAGTGGAGGGAGGGGCAGAGAGAGAGAGAGGAAGAGAGGGTCTTAAACAGACTGCACTGAACTCAGAGCTTGGCAATCTCACAACCTGAGATCATGACCCTGAGATCAGACCTGAGCCAAAACCAAGAGTCAGATGTTTAACTGATAAGGCCCCCCAGACGTCCCTCTTCTGACCTCTTGAATACAAATCATTACCCTCATTTTTAAAAAAAAATATTTTATTTATTATTTATTTGACAGAGATCACAGGTAGGCAGAGAGGCAGGCAGGGAGAGAGGAGGAAGCAGGCTCCCTGCCGAGCAGAGAGCCCGATGTGGGGCTCGATCCCAGGACACCGGGATCATGACCCGAGCTGAAGGCAGAGGCTTTAACCCACTGAGCCACCCAGGCACCCCTCATTACCCTCATTTTATAGGTGGAAAAACACAGACCAAGGAACCCTTGTCCTACAGCTCCCCAGTTTGTGTATCAGTAGTCACATGTGGCTTGTTCATCATGATTTGATAAATACTGGATGAGTTTGAATAAAGTTAAGACAAATGATTAATTTGGGTATAGAATTCAGATTTTAGTAGATTTATCAGCAAGTGTCATTCTTACGTATGTGCCCTATATCACACACATTCACTCATGCCTCAGAACTCCCAGCTCTCACTTGGTGAATAGTTTTGGGATCATGTTCCAGGAAAAACATGGACAACTTTGGCTGTGCTTTTGATGAAATGCCTTTCCATGTAAAATTCTGGAATGTTGAAGGACTAGGTGTCCATCAGCTGGAGATGTATTCTACATAGACTGTTCTCTCATTTTGGTTCTTTGAATCTTTTTTTTAAATTTTTTTTTTTTGGACAGAGAAAGAGCAGGGGGGTTAGAGGAATAGAGAATCTCAAGTAGACTCCCCACTGAGTGCAGAGCCTGATGTGCTTTACAGTCATTGGACGTTCAGATCATGATCTGAACTGAAACCAAAAGTTGGATGCTCAACCGACTAAGCCACACAGGCACCCCCAGTCCCTTGAATCTTGATTTAAACTCCTTTCATAAGAATACCATGCAAGGTCTGGGAGGTGTTACCTTGCATAGTAATGGTGAGGAAATCTATCTTCAGCCGGACTTTGTCTTTGTCAAAATGCCCAATGTGTTTGTGTGTGTGTGTCTATGTGCGCGCGCGCATGTCTGAGCTCATTCCTACAGATACACACATAGAAGCCCCTACCCAAATATACTTGAAAGATAATCTTGAGCACCTACCATGTGCCGGGCCCACTGCTAACTTCTGTCAATTCAAATTAATATAAAATATTGTAAAAATTCACGGTGTAGTAGGAGAGGCAAACAAGCAAGTACTATACAAAAATAGGAACAGCCTGTTTGAGAGACAAGTGTGCATGAAAGAGAGGAGAAGGTCCCAGAGAAGGCTTTATTTGAGCTGGATCCTTAAGAATGAATAGAAATTGGCTGATGAGTGAGAGAAAAGAGTAGTCTAGGCAGGGAAGAGCCCACCCAAAGGTGTGAAAGGGTGTGACACTGCAGGGAACCGAGCAGTTTAATGCAGTGTAGACTAATTCACACAGCATGCAGGCAGTGGAAGCGGGAGCAAACTTGGATGGGTCTTGAACATCATGTCAGAGTCTGTACTTTATCCCGTAGGTGTGTGAGAAGCTGATGTAAATCAAACAGATGGTTATGTAAGTTCCTAAGGTACTTAGTAAAGGCGTATAAAGAAAGTATTACATATATAGTAATATATATAGTTATGCTGTAGTGTTTGCTGTGTACCTTGGGTTCTCTCAACCTCACACTACTGGCACTGGGGGCCAGATGATCTGTGTCCTGTGCATTGCAGGGTGTTTAGCCCATCCCAGGCCTGTGTCTCTTAGATGCCAGTGGCACCTGCCCCCCAGGTGTGACAACCACAAATGCCTCTAGACATTGCCAAATGTCTCCTGAGGGCAAACCTGCCCCAGCTGAGCACCAGTGATGTGCCTTTTGTGGTAGGTACTATGCCAGGAAATTCTTCCAGAGACAAAGTGAAAGTACAGAGTGAGTCAGAGGGGAAAAAAAGAAAAGAAAAAGACAGAAAAAGAAAAAAGCAGTTTAAGATAATCTGCAGCAGCTGGAGAAGTCTGCTCTTTAAAGAACTAAAAATTGTTTTCTACCAAGTAGTCTCTATTTCCCTGGTACTTTCAGCCCTTTGACTATGTAATTAAGTGGTCTTATTCCTGGCCATCACCCTGGGGTGATGCACGGGGGACCAGTGCATCCACTCTGAAAAGCATCCTCAGCCAACTGCATTAGGTAAGGAAATGTGCTATATTCTAGCACCCGCAAGAGGAAAACTGTTGTCATGGGTGGTTTTTACATGGGAACTATGCCAAAGTCAAACACTTTTTCAGGAAAATAACTCCAGTGACTGAGGAGCATGTGTGATGGAAGCAGAAGAGATGAGGGGTCAGGCCCAGAGAGCCCAATAAAGAAACCATACCTGTACTCTAGGGAGAAAGTAGTGGAGACACCACTGATGTAGGAACTGTAAGAATGAGAAGGATGGGGCCCCTCAGGGGACAGGATTCCAAAATAGAATTGACAGGATTAGTTGGTTAGACAGAAATGAGAAGTTAGAAACTAAGGAAGATCTACGTTTCTGGCCTTAGACAGTGGTTTCACTCAAGCATTATTGACCATCAGTAATACAGAAGGACCAGATGTAGTGTGATCCTTTTTGCCTAAAAAATAATTTGCTAATCATTTTAAGAGTAGCTATTATTGGGGAGGGTATGTGCTATGGTGAGTGCTGTGAAGTGTGTAAACCTGGCGATTCACAGACCTGTACCCCTGGGGATAAAAATATATTATATGTTTATAAAAAATTTTAAAAAAGAGTAGCTATTATAGTTACAACTAATTTATAAATTTGGAGCCATTATAATCACTATTGATTCTTATTGACATCGTAATATCCCATATTAATTCCTTTAGGAAAAGAATGAGTATATGCTATGTCTTGCCCTTGTTCTGATTCAAATTGAAGAGAGAAGACACACATCTATAAAAAGATCAAATTATGGAACAAAACAAGCCTATTCACGGATGGTTCAAATAAATGTGAAGTGCATTTCTGGCAACGAGTTCTGTGAGCTCAGAAAAGAGCAAGAGCAAAAAACACATCTGGGGCTTAATCAGATGGAGGTGGACCTGACATACAAGTTAAGATCGGAAGAGTATATGTATGTTCTACCCTTTAGAACAGCAGTTCTCAGAATAGGTCTGGGGAACTCTGGGGAGATCCTAGACCGTTTTGGGGGGAGTCTATGAAGCCAAATCTATTCTCATAACAATATCAAGACTTTATTTACCTTTTCCTCTCTCATTCTCTCACACATTTACAGAGAGCTTTTCAGGGGATACAATGATACGTGATGACATCACTACTCTGACAGTGAAGGTAATGTGCCCTGTATACTACTGAGTCTTTAAATTATCTGTTTTAATTTTGAGTATGGCAATATCAATCTCTATATAAGCCACATAAACAAAAGCTCCTTGGAGCACAAAAATTATTTTATGTGTACAGGGGTCTTAAAACAAGAAAGTCTGGGAACGGCTGCCTTAGTCTACTAAAAGACATGTTTGACCTTGACCGACCTAAGCTGCAACATGTCACCTCAGTGACCCACAATGCCTTGCTCTAGGCCTTTTCATACTTTTGGCTCAGAATCTGCTCTGTTGACGGTAATTTAGCTTCTCTATAGATCTGAAGTCATGGTTCTATCTCCAATTTTTTGTTACTGATCAAAAATTATTTTGCTCAACTCAATTTTAATGTCTCCTTAGTATGAGTTGGTGCCATAGACTTGAAGACCTCAATCATAAACACAGTCCATATCCTTTCAAATTCTACATATATACTTACAATATACAAGACAAAACCTTTCTTTCTTTCTCTCTCTCTCTCCCTTCCTTCCTTTCAAGTAGGCTCCACATCTAGCATGGAGCCTAACATGGGACTTGAACTTATGGCCCTGAGATGAAGACCTGAGCTGAGATCAAGAGTCAGACTCTTGGGTGCCTGGGTGGCTCAGTGGGTTGGGCCGCTGCCTTCGGCTCGGGTCATGATCTCGGGGTCCTGGGATCGAGTCCCGCATCGGGCTCTCTGTTCAGCAGGGGCCTGCTTCCTTCCCTTCCCCTCTCTCTGCCTGCCTCTCTGCCTGCTGTGATCTCCCTCTGTCAAATAAATAAATAAAATCTTAAAAAAAAAAAAAAAAGAGTCAGACTCTTAACCAACTGAGCCATCTAGCCAGCCCAGGAGACAAATCTTTTCGAAAAATGTAACTTTCCTCAAACCTACCCCCCACTTCCATCCCAGCTAATGCTCATGTAATTGTCTAGAATTTTAGTTTCAACTTGTTTTAAGCAGAAAAAATATTAGTGGTATTATGGTTATACTATTATACTACTGGTTTGAATTGGTGAGAATCTAAGGATTTTAAATTTCCAGTGTCCTTGGGGCATTTGGCTGGTTCAGTCAGTTGAGCATGTGACTGTTGGTTCTGGGATTGTGAGTTCAAGCCCCATGTTGGGTGTAGAGATTACTTAAAAATAAAATCTGAAAACAAACAAATAAAAAAATAAATTTCCAGAGTCCTTGTCTGTCTGAAAACACCATTATTTCATCCTTACTTTTGAATAATAATTTGGTTGGACATAGCAAATGGTACATTTCTGGTTATACACTTGGGTAATGGGCAAAGTGATTTTTGTTCTGTTCATAAGCAAGCAAAGAGGTTTTAAGTTCCTGCTTCATGTGGGGAGTGTTGGGTCCCAGATCCCAGTTGCTATTAAGACTCCAGACTTGGTGGCCTTATCTACTCTTGGCTCACCGTGAGCTGTGCAGTTTTAGTCCTTGCTAACCACTGAGTTTTCCTTCCCATTTCTAATCCACAAAAACTTTCCTGTTTTATTTCAGGCTATAGAGTTGCATATATATTTAATATTTTACCTATCATTCCTATGCACTTGGAGAAGAGTGATGTTTCTGCATGTGTTTGAACCACCATCAGACCTAGAGCTCTGAGCCTATATCCTCATAATGGAGCTGAGGGATCTATTTGCCAAGGTCCAGAAAAACTAAATCTTTTTGACGTACCAAGCAGGTATAAAATGCAAAGCACCAAATTAGATTTTGTTAAAGATCCTAAATTAGAACTGAGCAATGCTGTACTTGGATTGGTTAGTACAAATTAAACAGAACTATTTCATTGAAGTTTATGGTCATGTAGGTTAATTAAAAATTTCTCCTTAGAAATATAGCCCCCAAGACTCTATGTAATTTAAATAGATTCTACATTCATGCAGAGTGAGAATGGCAGTTTCAATATTTAATTCTTGCTTCGTAAACTTTGAAGCTAAAAACACATCCTCCCCAAATTGTGAATACTCTTTATGTTGGATACAACTCACTAAAGGAAACTTGGAGTTGCTAGGTAACTTGGTGCCTGTGGAAGGCTTCTGATAAAATGTATTTAAATCTGATTTCCTAAAGCAGATGGGTAAACTGAAGGGGAAAATAAATTCAAATGATCTGATATTGGTTTTTCATGCTAACACTAAAATCCTTTTGCAGTCAAGACTCATACAGATCTTTTTAACTGGGCAGGTTTAAGGTGGCCTTTCTTTTTCTTTTTTTTTTTTTTTTGTAAGATTTTATTTATTTATCTGACAGACAGAGATCACAAGTAGGCAGAGAGAAACAGGGGGAAGCAGACTACCTGCTGAGCAGAGAACCCGATGCAGGGCTCAATCCCAGGACCCTGAGATGATGACCTGAGCTGAAGGCAGAGGCTTAATCCACTGAGCCACCCAGGCACACCTAAGGTGGCCTTTCTGCAGAGAGCATCGCATCTCATTTTTTGTGATATGAAGCCATCCAAACTTTATGAGCTGAATTTCCTCCCAGAAACTGAGGAAGATCCATGAAGAATGAACATCACATGGAGAAGGAAAGATCTTTGAATAGGTATGCTTTACTTTCCTCTTCACTGGGTGCAACCTTTCTGGTAAAGTTAAAGGACATCACTGGGGTGGTCTTCTCTTAACTTTTCCATATCTTTTTTTTTTTTAACTCAGGTCTTAATAATAAAAACAAATAGTCAAAGTGAGATTCAATTGCTGGGTAGTGAATCAGCCAAGCCAGAATCCCTTAGTCTTCAATGGTTAGTCCAGAAGCTCTCAGAAATAAGAAGAAACTGAATTTATACAGGGAATGTATATAATGTAACTATGAGCATCACCCAATAAGTGACTTACTACTCCCTGAGTTTACATAGGTTGAGAATGAATAGAAGCTCCCTGTTATTTCTCAAGGTTTTTTGTATGAGCTCATAGGTATTGGAGGCAAGTGGTGGTTGGGCAGTCGTGATACATTTCAGGAATTCTCCAGAAATTAAGGAGACACTTCAGTCACCCTGTAACTCACAAGAGTCACTTTATCACTCAATCCTCTTTAACCTTTAGGGTTGGTGAATTTGCACAAAAATAATTCAAAGGAAATCTAGTAGTTAATTTATCAATTCTGGTTACTAAAGATACCCACATTCTGGACACGAAGCCCAGGAAAAGTGTCATCACCTCTCCGACAACATGCATAAAAAACATAGCTGAAATAAGAAAAGGAAAGTGATTCTCAGAACCCAGCATATGTGTCTCTTGTTACTGCATTGTGAGAATTTTCACCATGAGAATAAAAAAGGGCACTCTGGGAGGAGGAGACAGCCATGGGAGGGAGGTGTAAACAAGAATGGCACATTGCAGAACTGCAGCTAAGGGACGTGGCTCACACTGAGTGGCTACTGCCTGGCAGGCACTGTACTAGGTTCTCCACCTGTGTCATTTCACTTAATTATCACAGCAAGCCTACCCAGAAGACATGATTTTTTTCCATTTTATAGGTGATAAAACTGAGGCCCCAAGGGGCCGAGTGACTTAAAAGAGGTCTCACAGCTCATGAATGGCAGAGCCAGATTCAGAAACAGGTCTGCCTGCTTTGAAAGCCTATGTCACTTCCTCCGGAGACTCAGGACCCTGGGGAGGGAGTAGGATAATAGACACTCTCATATACCGCTAATAGGAGTGTAAATTGGTTCCACTTTTTAGAGAGAAATTTAACAATGTCTGTCAAAATGTTAAGTGTACGCAACCATCAGATTCAGCAACATTGTCTTCTGGGAATTTATCCTAGAGATGCACTTTCACAATTACACAATGATGTACGTCTAAGGGTGTTCATACTGGCATGGTTTGTAATAGAGAAAAACTGAAAGCATCCTAGGTATCCCTTAACAGGAGACTGGTTATAGTAAGGACCACACTATCAAATACACTGCACTCATTAAAAAGAAAAAGGTAAATCTATGTGGATACATGAAAAGATAGTCTTGATATTGCTCAATAAAAAAGGAAGCTGCATAAGAGCATCGACCTGTGAGGGTGGATGGCGGGAGTATGGTCCTTTTGGAAGCATGCACCATTTGCGATTATCAGTGGTGATCTAGGGAGTGGTGAACCTGAGGGTGGTTCTTGGTAAAGTGGAGAGGGAAACTTTTACTTTCACTTTGTAGCATTCTAATGTGATTTTTTTTCTAATAAGCAAGAATTACTTTCATAATAACAGAAAAAATTTTTACAAAGGCCCTTTGTGAACTTAGAAAATAATGGAAGGTTTTTACAACACAAAAATGAAGTGGGTCAGGATCTGTTGGAGAATAAAGGGAAGGCAGATGATGATTAGGGAGCTAATGATTGCCAAAGGTCATATATGTCTTCATGCTAATTGCCAACACAGATTTACAAAGAACTTCAGCGCTGGAGGGAGTACACCTTGAAGGCAGAGGACCAAAAAAGAAACTCTTCATGGTATTTTGGATATCTTGTCAAACCAACCTTGAAATGCTCTCATAGTCTCTCAACCCCATTCAGTGCCTGGAATCTTCAACATATTGTTCTATTCATACACAGCACAATTGGTATAAAGGGGGCCTAGTAGGCAGCTCAGGTAGGAAGACAAGTCCTTTTCCCCCAAAAAACTTGGCTGCTGCAAACCATACTATTCTCAGGATGGATGGGGGTCATGAGTGGCAGCTGTAGCCCTTTGTGCATGGAAATATTCTTCCTCTGATGTGGAGGCAGATTGCATTTGCCTGATTAATCCAGCTGTACACTGGAGAAATGAGAAAAGGCCCAAGCAACCCATATGTGCTATAGATTCTAAAAGGAGCTGAGCTGATCAACAGGGGTTTTTTGCCACTGCTTTTTCTGATAATGTCAGCATGGCCAGTATTATTCCATTGGTTTTCTTCACTCTTAGGCTAAATGAAATTCATGCCAAGTGAATTCCTCTGAGATGTTTCAGACATTTCAGGGCACTTTTTGCAGAACTCATGACTGAATACTTGTTCTGAACTTTTGGCATGGAAATACGTTTTTTCAGTTTTCTCCTAACTGCTCGATGCTTCCTATTCTTCTAATTTTGTTTCAGTTAGGTTTCCTTAGGCTGTTAAAGCCACCATTTGCACTTTTCCTAATAATAACAATGATAGCTAATATTTATTGGGGCTTATTAAGAGCCATGTCCATTTAAAGTATTTTATATAAATCAATCAGTTTAATCCTCATTACAAACCTATGAAGTAGGTACTGTTACTACCTCCATTTAACAGATGAAGAAAGCATAGATTAAGAGGTCAAGGAACTTGCTCAAGCAATAGAGCTAGGATTCAAAGCAGCTCAGTCTCTCCAAAGCATGTTTATTTAACTACATGCTCTATTACATCACAATGAAGGTAACTATCTGTCTTGTAGGAGACAGTAGAACAGAAAATCTATCTGAACAAAGATAATTCTTATGTTCTCAGCAGTCTGGGTATCTCTTCCCTGTTTTTCTCTCCTCTCCAGAGAATTCTCAATTCATTCTCCTTAACATGGAGAGGAACTCTACCCAGAATCCTCAGCTTCACCATCAACCATGCCTCAAGGCTCTAGCTCCTTTCCTGCCAACTCAAGCCCACATTGATGTCTTCCTCTAATGACAATGTTTGCCTTTGTTGGCAGTACCATACGATTAGCACATATTTTAAAAATATCCTATTATCTAATTATCTAAAATACATAATTTAACACGTTCTTCCGATCATGCCTTTCTCCCCAGGCTTTAAAGGGTATATCAGACACTTCTTGGACTTCATCTCACATCCTCTCAGCCCACCTTCTATTCCAACTTCTACTGCAACAACAAGCTGTGCTCAGGAATGACCCGACAGGGATCTTGTCACAGGTGGATCATAAATTTATTATACTCTCTAGCCTGAGCTTCTCTGATAACCTGAGTGGATATCTGCAGGAATTAGCTTAGCACTCACACATAAGCATTCCGAGGGATTAACATCCTTTGAAGAAACCCTTGACTAATAAGGATGGAAACTGGTAGTAGAACTGCTCTCTTCTGCCCTTGTGTAGAAGATTATGAGACACATTCTGGATGGCCCACAGTGCTGATCAGATTAATAATGCCCATTTTTATAGCTTTCTCTATAAGGACAATTGGGGAAGAGGCATATGGATGGACTTAGGAGGAAAAATGTAATGAGTAAAGATTATTGATTCTCATATAAATATCCACGAGCATCATTCATAGTGAATCAATAGAACATCAACATCAACAACCAAGTGGAGAGGATGACCTGTCTTCTGGATGTCAGTGAGCTTCTCTCCATGCCTGCTTCAGTACTGCGCAATGGGTTCATATTCATAATGACAGGGATAGAGATGAAGTGAGGGCACAACAGCATCAACTCTCTTTCACTAAGACTAATATAGTCCCTGTCATGGCTGAATATCCATCCATTAAGGAGACTAGTCAATTAATTGGTAGCAAGCTGATTACATCAGACCCAATGCCGTTACGGGAATTGGCACCTCCTTTGGATATGTTTGCCTCCCCTAACCATATTGTTGCTGCCAACACTACTATCTGAGGATTTATATAATGCCTTCTTTGCCAGTATGGGATCCCACCAACATTGCCTCAGACTAAGGGACCTATCTGATAGTAAAAGAGAATATGATAATGGGCACATGTCTATGAGACTGATTGGTCTTGCACTGTACTTGATCATCCAGAGACAGCCAGCAGTAGAATAATGGAAGGGCCTATTAAAGCTGCATTTAAGGTGCTAGCTTTAGCATAATACCATATAAGGTTAGACTGCAACCTCCAGCATGCAGTATATAAAGAACCAACAGTGTAGATCCTCTATAGCTAGAATATATAGATCCAAGAATCAATGGGTAGAAATCAGATTGGTTCTTTTCACTATCATTCTCAATGATCCACTTGTGAAATCTTATTAAGGAAAATTGACCCAATTACTAGGAGAAACTAGGTTTCCTACTACACAATGCAGGTAATAGGACAGAAAAGAATATTATCTAGGACCCAGGGATTCAAGCCATCTTTTGGTGAAAACTCCATACCTGATAACTGGAACTGGAACTGCAGCCACCTCAGTCCATAAGGGTTAAAGCAACTCGGGCCTCTTGGGGATGCAGATCTAAGTTGCCCCATCTAGAAAGTAACCAAGACCAGCTGAAGTGTTGACAATAAGTAAGGGAAATCTAGAATGAGTAGAAGATGAATATGATAAATATCAATTACAGTCTTGGGACCAGTAGTAGCAGTGGGGATTGGATATCATTACATTAACCTTCCATTCCCCCAACTTTTTTTTTTTTTTTAAAGTAAGCTCAATGCCCAACATGGGGCCTGAACTCACAACCCTGAAATCAAGAGCTGCATGCTCCACCAACTGAGCCAGCCTGGTATGCCCACATTAGCCTTCCTCTATCAAGTCTTGAAGGTTCTGTGAAGAAAAAGGTAGCACAATAGGGGATAGAGAATAGCAGGGTGGGGTGATTATTTTAAAAAGAGTGGTCAGGGAAGCTGTCTCCGATTATGTGACATTTGAACAGAAACTTAAGTAAAGTAGAAGAGCAAACCATAGGGGTACATGGGGAAGAACATTCCAGAAAGAGATGTTAGCCAGTCCAGAGGTTCTGAAGCAGGAGCGTTTGAGGAGGCTGGTATAGCTAAGGGGGAGTGAACAAAGAGAGAGTAGTAAGAGATGTGCTCTGGAAGCCCAGACCATGAAGGGCACTTAAGTGAAGACTTCGGATTTTATTCTGTGTAAAATAGGGAGCCATCAAGCACATTTTAAAAAGATGTTAGTGCTCTGTGAATTGGCTGTAGGGGGACAAGGAAAAGAAATGGTAAGGACTATTGCAGTAGGGTGTTTAGGATCTCATTTAAGATGGGTTTTAAGATGGATCTCATTTAAGATGGAGTTGCCAAACATTGGGTTTTGGATAAGATTGGTGTTACTTTTCTTCAGGGCTGGCTTTAAACTACTCCTAAGCAAAAAACAAAACAAAACAAAACTCTTCTACTTCTTATAAATCTTTTATAATGCATAACACAGCCCAATGGGACTAGTAGTAAAGGCTCAGAAAATGCCTATCATTTTGTGATTAAAACATCTATTTGGTCTTTGCTAAGAACTCATAGAAATAATGTCTCTCCATTGAAAAACGTAAGTGACATGTGGTTCCCAAGATCTGGTCTATAATTTTAACATAAATCGCCTGAACTCATGACAGAAATCATGCTCCTCGCCACACACAGATCTTCTCTTTGAAGTCTCGTAACAGTCCTGGAAGGTGGGGTTACTCTGTGCAAGTTTACAGACGAAAAAACAGACACTTGGTGGGGGGTGTTGAGTATGTTGCCCCAGATCATTAGGGAGTAAGGGACAGAGCTCTGGACTTGAATCATGGGCTGATTCTAGAGCCTATCCTCAACAATGACAACTCTGAACTACTCACCATAGAGAACTTTGGGAAACTCCCACGTTCTTGGGTGGCTTAATCTTATTTTTATAATCTTTCAGATTCTTCTGATTATGCAAAATAGCTAACATTAACAGGAAGAGCTGATTTTTAAAAGTTTCATTTGCCTGGAAGAAAATAAATAGGCCGGTGATTCTATTTGTTTGTTGAGATCCCCTAAGTTAGAATGATTCTCTTGCTTTTGGAAATCATTTGCTCCAATGACAAGAGTGGGTGGGCATTTCATTCCAGCTCTTTTTATGGTATCTGTTGCAGTTACCCTGCAGTGTGACTTTTTTCTCAGAAAGCCATAGTACTGTCTTATTTCTACTTAAAAAAAAATCATTAGTGTAGTTGCATTGCAGAAGAAGGGAAAAAACAGATGTGTGATCTGCCCATGAAACAGAGTAGTTGCCCCACACAAGCTCAGCCTTTTTCATGTTCTAGCTGTAAGCCTGTCCTCATGCTGGGGTGGAGAAGCTCATTACTGCTCAGAGTAACCAAGAAACCAGGGCTGGGCAAAGGGAAGAGGGAGACCAAAGGCCCAGAGTGCTCCCACCAAATTGGATCCTGGAAAGTCTGACATGGGGGCATCTACTACAGTCACTCAGCAGCCACTTGCTTTTCATGACGAAACAGGAGGAATAAAGGAGGTCATTCTAATGGACTAGAGCATTGCCCAGTATTTGCAAGTGGGTAGAAGGGTGGTCATGTGGGATAATGGGCGCAAAGAGTAGCAGATACTCATTTGTCCAGCCTGTAAATACCCAGTTTTGATGTTTTGTCGAATCTGCATCTCTCACAGAAGGATAATGAAGTGTCTGCAACTCAGAAGATCTTCCAAGGCTTAGACACGGCACTCCTTCTCACTCTTCCTTGCCACTTCTATCTTACTGGCTGCCCTCGCACTTTGTGCTAGTGAACTTCTGCCGCTGGACTCGGCATGCCCTGCCTAAATGGCATTTTAGCATGGATGTCCCCAGGTGCCTAGCAGCCTTGCCTAGATTAACGTGTCAGTGGCATATGGCGCAAATGGCCTGTCGTTCAGTCCCAGAATCAGTTTAATATATCTTCCAGGCTGCTGAAGTCTTTGGCATGATGCCTGTGGCCCCGGTGTTTGAGGAAGGACAGCAAAATCGTCTGAAAATTATGTAGAGTGAATTTTCTTGTGTGAGAGCCAGAATCTGACTTCCTGCCTTTCTGCATTTCTCTCTCTCTCGCTTTCCCCTGGTATCTAAAGAAATAAGCATACATTCTGACATAGGGTGCCTAGGACAAAAAATAATTCAGAGAAAAATTTTTTAATATGTGCCATTTCCCTTTTGGGCCCCACATCTTGCTCTTCCTCCATAAAGAGAAGTACCTAGCTTGTGCTTTTTAAACACTGTTACATTTGGTCCTCTTTTTAAAAGCCCTCTGTGGAGGTATTAGATCCATTTTGCAGACAAGAAAACTGAGGCTGAGACAGATTTTTTTTTTTTAAATGTTGCCAAAAACGTATTACACGGAAGTGGCAGAATAACAGTTCAGACCCAGGTCTGTTTACCTCACAGTCCAAATTCTTTCCACTCTGAGTCCACATATAGGTCTGAACTGATATTGTGCCTGCATCCGAGCATCTCTCGGGAGGGGGAGATTTTGAACTGCATTGAACTGCAGTTCAATGGGCAGAGCTCACAGTGGTCAGCGTCTCCATTGGTGTTGTCAGCAAGAGCTCCAGGATTCTTCTCTACAATCTCCTCATCATGCTCTTCTCTCAGTGTGTTTAATGGTGGGTCATTGTTACTGTTTAGTTGCCTGATGGGTTTGTCACTCCTAAATCCAAGTGACGAAGCAGGTCCTGCTGTCCTTGGGATTATCCCCTCTTGATGAGTGATGACCTCAGGACTGGAGACAGCTGACCTGCAGGCAGAGAGAGGGGGATGTCAAAGGTGCCTCCAGCTCAATTTGGACTGATGAACCGGAATAATTCTGGCAGCAGGGCTCATGGAATTGGCCTCAACCAGCAATCTCTCTCAATTTTTTGTGTTTGAGTGGAGTGTTTAGGCAATTTTTCACTTACACCCTCTCTTTTCTATTACAGGCATTTGAAAAACACTATCACCTGTATTAGTTGTTACCACGGTACCAAACAATTATCACGGAACACAACTGCATTTGCTGGCTACTCTTTCCTGCCTGTCTGCTCAGCTTTGCAAGAATCTTTCATGTAAAATGCCTCTCAGTTCGTTATTCTGTCATCAAAATGCTATACCTGCTTCAAGGCCCTGTTCAATCATCTCCTTCAAGAAACCTCCTCCAAATCTGTCTATCCAAATAAATTATGGAATAATTATTATTACTCCAAATTCCTTACAATGATCATAATAATGATACTTTAAAGCTGTCTAGTTGTCTGGTTGTTTTCTTGAATAAGTAATATCATTGGCCCAACATTTAAATGTGTACATTGTACAAATACTCAAAGTGAAAAAAGTAAGCTCTCAGTTTCTGAGCCTTTTAGAGATATTTTAATCTATACATGTGCTTTTTAAGAAATCCATCAATAATATAGGAGGATAATTGTTAACCTATGTTAGAGTTAGGTAAGAGATACTATGCTAAGTAAGCACTTTATGTGAAATATTTCATTGAGTCCCCCCCACAACTTTATGACAGGGACTCATATTATGCATATTTACAAATGAGGGAAGGGAGGCTCAGAAAAGTTAAGTAACTAGCTGCTGATCACAGTTATAACATGGCAGAATTGGAGTTTGACATTAAGCTGTCTAGCTGCAGAGCTAAGTGCTTCACCACCATTCTACAGGCCTCCAAACCACCCTCTCGTCCTCTCATATATCTATATCTGGTTTTCCAGCTGCATTGAAGGACATTTAGGAGGAAAGGAAGCTGTGCAGTACAGCTAATGGAAAGTGTGCTTGGGAAGCAAATTCTTTTTTTTTTTTTTTTAAGAGAGAGAGAATCTTTTTTTCTTAAGATTTTAAAAAATTTATTTGTTTGACAGACAGAGATCACAAGTAGGCAGAGAGAGAGAGAGAGAGGAGGAAGCAGGCTCCCTGCTAAGCAGAGAGCCTGATGTGGGGCTCGATCCCAGGACACTGAGATCATGACCTGAGCTGAAGGCAGAAGCTTAACCCCCTGAGCCACCTAGGCACCCCAGGAAGCAAATTCTGACCATGAGACTTACTATCTGTGTGACCACAGTAAGTTTTCAAAATTCTTTGAATCACTGTTTTGTTATCAGGAAAGTGGGAAAATGCTACCTACCCCCAGAGAGAGACAGAAGTGTGGTGAGGAATAAAGGGGAGCAGAGGGGGAATAAAGAATGGCACGTAAGAGACATTCAGAAATGGTAGGTACTTTATCAAGAGCCATGTCTTTTTTAAAGATCCATTTGCTGGCTTCCACTGTCCTGTGCAGAGCTGGGAGGAAATGCCCACATGATGTGTGGCATAATACATCATAATACAGATCTAGCCTTTTGGATGGCAGGAAAATCTCAAAAGCCATCCCTGAAAGTAAATGCAAGGTGAGAGGCTCTTGTACCTAATGCCAATGGGACGTTTGTTGGCTGCTCAAAGAAATGTATGGAGTAGCACGGAAGACTGGCCTAGCAGTTATATGCATTATAAACCTGCTCTGAGGTTAGTAAGGAGAAATGGAGTGACTAAGACAAGAAAGACAGGAAATACGCAGGGACTTTGCCTGGAGCCCTCTTTCCCTAGACAACCCCATGGTAACTCCTTTAGTTCCTTCCAGCCCCCAACTCCACTTTATTTTCAATTTTTTCCCACGCTTTTCACCATCTATCATATGATATAATTATCCTGTTTATTGCATTTGTTTCTCACTGTCTGACTCCTCCAGAATATAAGCTCCTGAGGGCAGGGTCTTTGCTTTCTTTGCTGATGTATCCTAAACACTCACAACAACAGTGCCTGGGACCAGTAAGTTTCTGTTGGAGGAATATGTTTTCCAGATAAGGAAACTGAGGTTCAGTGACTTCACTTGGATAAGTTTGTTAGCTAATAACAGAGTCAAGACTAGAACTCCATTTTTCTGCCTCCCATTCCAGCTTTCTACTAAATCATTCTCCAGGATAGAGGAGTATATGTCTAGGATTAAGGAATGATTCGGCTGTTGAGAAATCAAGACAAGACTGGAAATGAATGCATATAGACAAAATAACTGAACCATAAAAGTGACAGCAGGAAAAAAATCATAGATGTGGATGGTTGTGTTGATTTTTTTCAGAATTTTGTTTAAGTACCTGAGACTCTGCTGTCAGTTTATCTAGTGAAATAAGATTCATGATCAATGTGTAGAGACGGAAATTTCAGACCTCATTATACACAAACTGAAGATTATTCCTTTGCTGTCACTGCAGCATTTGACACGCCAGTGAAAACAAAAGGAAATCTGTCTCAGACGCCCCTTTTAGCTTTGACAGATGTGGAAACGCATGAGTTTGGGACGTTAATTTTTGGTTGGATGTTAACTGTGAGCACGTCCGGAGATGATAGCACCTGGCTCACACCTAGATGAAGCCCAAGTGATGCAATCAATTTCAGTCCTGGACCCCGTCCTCCAATCCCACTTGCTTCTCTTATCTCAAAAACAAAGGCAGTCTCTGCCTTTTCCCAGGCTAATCTTACACCTGAGCTTTCGGTCACGTCCCCTCCTCTTGTCACTCTCTTTCTTGAAACTTAAACCTGTCCTTTCCCCCACAATGTGCAGATATGTTCAAATCTCCTCCCTGCCAAAGCAAGATAATGAAAACCTCCCAATATTCTCTTGAATCAATGAGCTGATGATGTGTAACAAAGTGCCCCCCAAAAATGGCTTGAAGCAATAACCGTTTTTATTAACTCATAGTTTAGTGAGTCCTTCAGGAAGTTCTGTTGAGCTGAGCCAGGCTCCCCTGACTTCAGCTGGACCTGAAATCTTGACTGTACATCCTCATGAGTTATGCAGTCAGCTGGTGGTCGGCTGGGGCAGGGTGGTCAAGGATGATCTCCCTCATGTGCCTGGCAATCAGTGAGTTATTAATTATGGTGAAGTGGGGGGATGGGCCACTGATCACTTACCCAGCAAATTAGCACGGGCTAGTCCAGCCAGGCAGGATTTCGAGAGAGCAGAAGTACACAGGGCCTTTTTAGCTGGCACACACTATCACTTCCACTTCATTTTATTGGCAAAAGCAAGTTTTAAGGCCAGCTGGGGAGCAAGGAAATAGATCCTACTTCTTGGTGGGAGGAGCTGCAAAGTCACATAGCAAAGGGTGTAGAGTCAGGGAGGGTGAAGCTTTAGGTCAGTTTGCAACCACTGTACTTTATCTCTCTTCATCCTTAAGCTTCTGCCCAGATATCTCTTTTCCTTCACATCCAAACTTCTAGAGAGGGTAGCTGTCTCTTGTGTTACCTACTTTCTTACGAACCAGTCACTCCTCACCCAAATGACCTCATCTTATTTTTCTTTTATTTATCTGAGAGGGAGAAAGAGCAAGAGAGAAAGAGCACAAGCTGGGTGAGGGGCGGGGTGGGGAGGAAGCAGACTCCCTGCTGAGCAGGGAGCCCCATGCAGGGCTCAATCCCAGGAGCCCCATGCAGGGCTCAATCCCAGGACTCCTGGGACCTGAGCTGAAGGCAGATGCTTAAACTACTGAGCCACCCAGGTGCCCAATGCCTCATCTTATTACCACCACTCCATTTTGATGCAACTGCTCTCTTTAAAGACAATACCTCAAATATTTAATATAAATTACCTTCAGCATTCATTTTACTTAACCCCAATGTACAATTTGACCCATATGGTCATCCCCTCTTCCTTAAAACTCTCCTCCCTTACCTTCTATGATTCACTTTCTCCTGACTCTTTTTCTACCCTTCCGACCATTCCTTCTCAGATTCCTTGGCTCAGTTATGTTCCTCCTCTGGCCAGTCAGTGTTAGTATTCCCCATGTTTCTGTTGTCTTACTTTTTTTTTTTTTTAAGATTTTATTTATTTGACAGAGATCACAAGTAGGCAGAGAGGCAGGCAGAGAGAGATGGGGAAGCAGGGTCCCCGCTGAGCAAAGAGCCTGATTTGGGGCTTGATCCCAGGACTCTGGGATCGACCTGAGCCGAAGGCAGAGGTTTCAACCCACTGAGCCACCCAGGTGCCCTGTTGTCTTACTTTTCCTTTCCTTCCTTCCTTGCTGTTTTCATGCCTCTCTCTCCCTTCTTATGCTAAATTCTTTCTGGAATCTAATCTAGTTAAGTGGATACTACATCTCTATTCTAACTCATCTGTTGACCTACAGGAATAGAGTGTCAATGCCTAGTGGAGGTTACTATGGACTTCTCAGATGTAAAGTGTGTCTAAAACCGAACTTAATATCGTTCTATCTTTTTTTTTAGATTTATTTATTTGTTTATTTGACAGAAAGAAATCACAACTAGGCAGAGAGGCAGGCAGAGAGAGAGGGGGAAGCAGGCTCCCCGCTGAGCAGAGAGCCTGATGTAGGGCTTGATCTCAGGATCCTGGGATCATGACCTGAGCCGAAGGCAGAATCTTAACCCTCTGAGCCACCCAGGTGCCCAATATCTTTCTTTCAAAACGTGATTCTGTCTTCAATTTCTCTATTAACAGTTTTGCAAATCTTTAGATTCACTGAGCTAGAAACTGGAGACTGTCCTTAACTCTTTCTGCCCTGCGCTCCTACAACTCAGGATACTAAATCCTATCAAATTCCACCTCCCAAGTATCCCTTCAGATTCACCCCGTCCTCCCCACTTCTCCCTGAGTTCAGGGTCTCATCCTCAATTGCCCACCTAATGCTGGAGGCTTTTACCAGCTCCCCTGATCCCTCTTTGCAGCTGGGTATGTTCCTGAAACACAAATCAAACTGTGTTACTCCTCTGTCTCATACACTGCCACTGGCTCATTTCTGCCCAGATAAAATTTGAACTTTGTATTAGATGGTGATCATCATCTACAGAAAAAAAAAAAATGTATTCCATGTCATTTCAGAAATAGAAATGTAGGGGCACCTGGGTGGCTCGGTCGTTTCAGTGTCTGCCTTCAGCTCAGGTCGTGATTCTGAGGTCATGGGATAGAGCTCCCCATGGGAGGGGGGGTGTCTCTGCTTGATGGGGAGCCTGCTTCTCCCTGCCGCTCCTCCTGCTCATGCTCTCTTTCTCTCTGTCAAATAAATAAAATCTTTTAAAAAAAATAAACAAAAAATAAAAAGAAAATATTATAAGGAAACAGTGATGGACTTGGCACAATTATGATATGTCAATGCATCTTCACCCTTGTAAAAAAAAATGTACCATTGGTGAGCCATGTTGGGAGAGATTGATAATGGGAGGGGCTTTTCTTATGTGGCAATAGGGACTGTTCAGGAAATCTCAGCAACTTTCTCTCAGTTTTATTGTAGACTTAAAACTGCTTTAATAAAATAAAGTTTTTTTTTGTTTTGTTTTGTTTGTTTGTTTTTTTAAAGAAGGAATCCTAAGGAAAGGAAAGAGAGATGGAAGAGAGGGAGGGGCAGACTTTCATGAAGGAAGATGTACAACCAGGCAGCATGGGAGTTCATTGGGATAGTGTCCCATGTCTGCTGGCTCCTGTCTTGCTTTCTTGTGTTCTTCAGATCTGCTTCATGCCGTGACTTTGCTGCATTCTCCTGCAGACTCCTCTCTACTCTCTCCTCACCACCCCCTACATGTTCATCAAGCACGTGGCCCCCCCACAGGCATTCTCAAGCCAAGTCTACCTAACCTTCATATCTCCTAGAGTAAGTTGCTGAGAAAGGAAATCAGATTGTTTTAGCTTATGAGTCAAGTAAGCTCATATGGACCAAACAGGCCAGCCTGAGGTTCTCATCTTCAGTACGATCTGTAGAGAGTAATGTTCTTAAAGAACACAGAGTAGGCTGAGCAGATAACTTAGGCCTACTGTATTCCTTAATACGGCATGGTATTTTTCTATCAACTTCGATTCTTCTCCCACGGCAATGCATTATCCACTCCAACCACATAGAATTATTCCCCATTCCCTGAACATGTGCTCTTTTTCATATGCTATTCCCAATAGCTGCCATATTCTTCCCTTCCCTAACTTCCTGGGAATCTCTTTTTATTCTTCAATGGTCAGTTCAAATGTCACCTCCTCAATAAAGCCCACCCTTGCCCCTGTTAGTTGCTCTCTTCTCTGGGAATGCTTAGCACTTTGCACTTAGCTCAATTAGACTATAGATCACACCAAATTGAAATTGTTTACCCCTTTGCTAGATTATAGGCTTTTTTTTTTTTAATTGGCAGGCACTATTCCCAGTAGCTAGTACAGCATTGGGCTCATACATAGAGACCCGAAAAGCTTGCTGAATGGATAAAGATGTGAATGACCAAAGTCTCTCCACCAGTGGTTCTCAAAGTGTTCTCCTGAATCAGAAGCATCAGCATCATCTGGGAACTTGTTACAAATAAAAATTACTGGGCCCCACCACAGACCTACTCAATTAAAAACTCTGAAAGTAACTGTAGTAGGCAGAATATTGGCCCTACCCAAAGCTATCCATGCCTTAATCCCTGAACACTCTTAATATCTTATATTACAAGGCAAGGGAGAATTAAGGTTAGAGACGGAAATAACATGAGAGTCTGTTGACTTTAACACAGATTATCTTGGTTTATCCAGGTACGCCCAATGCAATCACAAGGATCCTTAAATGGGGAGACAGAAAAGTCAGAACCAGGGAGATGGCATCTTAAAAATGACTTGACCAGCCATTGTTGGCTTTGAAGATGAAAGGGGAATACTAACCAAGGAATATGCACAACCTTTAGAAGCTGGAAAAGGCACGAGAACAGATTCAAGAGCCTCCAGAAAGGAACTTGGGCCTGCTGAAACCTTGATTTTTACCCCATGAGACCCATTCTGGAATTCTGACTTCCACAGTTATAAGATAATAAATTTGTGTTGTTTCAAGCCACTAAATTTGTGATAATTTATTAAAGCAGTCACAGGAAACTAACATAGTCAGGACTCTGTGTTTAGCAAGACCTCCAGGTGGGTCTGCAGTTTCCTCCCACTATGCACTCCAGCACCTGGGACAAAGCCTCCTACAAACCTCCTTTTTCCTTGTATTTGCTTCTGTGACTGTCTCTGTGTGGTTCACCACTGCATCCTGGCTCCTAGCCCAGCGATGGCACTCAGTACCTATAGTAGCTAATACTCACTGAGGTTGTCTTTGTGTAAAGTGCTATTCTAAGAACTTTCCGTGACTTAACTCACTCAGCCCTTATAATAACCTCATGGAGTAGGTAATACTATCATCTCATATTTTATACATGAGTAAACTGAGGCACAGAGAACAAAAGCACCTTGCCCAAGTTCCCCCAGCTAGTAAGCGGCAGAGCAGGATTTAAATTCGCTCTCACTCCAGAGTCCATGCTCGAACCCTATGCTATGTGGTTTATAGGCAGGGTACAGAATAAAATTGATGGTTGAGTGAATTAATGAATACATGAATATGAAACAGTAAGTCTCAACTGAGGACTTTAGAAGGATGTTTGGGAAGCAGCAGCAGAATTCTAAGACAATGTTATCTCACTTCTGATTGAGTGGAGAGGAGAAGACACATGCCTCACCTGTGTGTATGTAGAATAGAGCACCTGGAAAGGTAACAGGGCGGCAGGAAAGGCTGGACTGGCTAAAGATGGCAGAGGACAAGACTGGAGAAAGTATACTTTGAGTAGGGATGGTGGCTCTCAGGAATGAGGCAGGTGGGAGCTGAAAGGTAACAGAAAGGGCAGGGCTAGACCCGGCTTTTCGCCACATTATCACCAGCATCTAGCCTAGGTTAGACCGTCAGAGGCCCAGAGCCCAAGTCAGCAATGCATATTTGTTGAATGAAAGGGATTTTTAAAAAAGATTTTTATTTATTTATTTGAGACAGAGAGAGTGTGTGTATGTACACGAGGAGGTTGGGGACAGAGGGAGAAGCAGGGTACCCACTGAGCAGGGAGCCCAACGACATGGGGTTTGATCCCAGGACTCTGAGATTACGACCTGAGCTGAAGGCAGACATTTAACTGATTGAGCCACCCTGGTGCCCCTGAATGAAAGGGATTTTAGTGTGAAATTGTTCTAGGATCTTCAGGCTTTTGTTTCACGTTTTTCAAGGAAGATTTCTTATTAGATTCAGCAGAACTCTCAGCTGTGACATAAACAATATGAGGGGAAATGTTGAACAAAAATCTATGAACTGGAAGAAGTGGAGACGGGGAAGTAGAGATGTTCACTGACCACTGTTCAGTGGTCAAGACCTGGTGTCCAAGGAGTGTGGCCATCATCAGTCAAGAGACCTGTAGGCCTTGCTGAATAATGGGATGCCAGCATTTATTCAGTGTCCACTGTGTCAGCAGAAGCATGGTGCTTTCCCCACTTGAGCCCACTGAAGTAAAGTTTCCCCACAGTGGGCAGAGCCCAGGAAAAGGAAACCAAGGTAAGCAGGTCATTTTAATTTAATTTCATTTTAATTTTAGTTTCATTTTCAAGATAAGGTCCTAGTCCTTTTTTTTTTTTTTTTTTTAACTACAGTGAAATTTGGGAAACCCCTTTTAAGTGGATTTACTTTCAGTTACCTTTTTCTAGTATCAAATTTTCTGCATTACTTTGCAAGGAGACCTGCTCTGGCCCCACTGCTCTATGCACTACAGCAGGTAGAGAGCTCAGGGGACCAGCAGCCAGGAAGCTGGGGAAGGCAGAAGAGAAGTGAGCCCAAGTTACCTGCAACACACAGAACTCAGTGTTGGATGGGTCAAGAAGAGTGTCATGGAAAGAGGATAGCATTTGGTGCTGGATGGTCCTAGGTTTTAAATTCCACTCAGTAGCTGTGTGATACTGTGCAAGTTACTCAACTTTTCTTAGTTTCCTCAACTGTATTGTTGGGCTGCTCATCTTATCATACTGGGCTGTTGTAAGGCTAACAAATGATCATTTCTGTCCAGTAGCCACCAATGTTAGTTTCCAACTGAGGATGTCACTCCTACCCTGAGACTCACTTTCTACTCATGTGAAAGGATTATTTATAAATGCCATAAAAGACTGAAATGAGAAGAAATGCTCAAGTCTCTGTTTCACTCCTCTCTTTCTTCTTTAGGTCCTTCATCCTTTTTGTATTCTCGCTTCCCACCTCCTAGAGATGTAGCCTTCTAGACAGAACCTGAATATAATCTAGGGATTTGATACCATTAATAATGTATTGGCTTTTTCTATGTAGAGTATACTGCTGGGTAGCTGAAGTTCAGGAAGGTTAAGTCACCTGGCCTAGGCCACACAGCAGTAATGTAAGAGCCAATATCGAAAGGCAGAACACTCTGACCTTAAAGCTAGAGCTCTTTACTTAGCAGGCTGTCTCCTCTCGGTGGCAACAATTTCTCAAAGCAGATCTGGCTCCAAGAGTAACCCAAGACTTGTTCCAGAGATAGAAGCAGAGCACCCTTTCCTACCAAACAAAGGACAGTAAGAATTCACGTCAGGAGGAGCTCAAGCATGGAGCATCATCATCCCAAAAGGTAGAAAGCACTGCAATGCTCTGTAGACACCTGGGCCAGTTAGAATCCACTTACTGGGTGGGTGATTTTGAGCAATTTACTCAACCTTCCTCTTAGTCAATATCCTGAAAATTGGGAATAAAAAGAACATAACCAACTTCACCGGGTTATATGTGGATCAGGTGGAGATAAGGTTTATAAAGAGCTTAGTACTAGGCACAGAACAAGTCCTCAGCGCACACCAGTCATCATCAGCCGACAGGGAGGGCAGGAGCCTCTGCTCCTCACCTGTGCGGTGGGTAGGCGGGACATGTGCTAGAATATTCAACCTCAACAGAAAGGCATCTGGAAGAAATACAGGCCAATAAACACAATAATCAAGTGAAAAAATTGCATATGCTTATTCTTTTCACTTGAACAGGGAAACTTGGGCAATTAATGTTTGAAGAGGAATGTGAAGCAAACAGAATGAAGTTAACCGTTCCCTCATATTAATGTCATATGACCCCAAGCCTCCAAAGCCATTTTGGTTGCACTAAGAAGACCATGCCCAGAGTGCCTCATTAAAACTTTACTAACAATAGCTTTACCACCCATGAAAAACTGTTTTCTTCTCCCTTCCTGTGAAATCACCCCAGTTATCTCTTAATAGAGACCCTCAAATAAACAATATTGAAGTATAATTAGTAATGCTCCTTCTTCAGTTTCCTACTTTGTTGTACATCTTCCCAGTATTCCACCACACTGAGAATTCCAGGCTGGAAATAGCTGCCCCTCACCCCAGGCTTTGTCTGTTTATTTCATCTTCCTCCTCAGGGGCAGCCAGCAGAAACTTTCTAGAAAGAAGAATTTGTTTGAAATCCAGCAAGGTTTTCTCCAGCACTTTGACTTCCCTGATGTCCTTCTAACATGGATAATTTTAGTAGGGGTGCCTCTGTCCAGGAAACCAGAAGAATAATATTTCTGTTTACAGAGAACCGGAATCCCAAGTCTTAGTCTGGGAAGAACTGAGACTCGGTGATGTGGGGACCACATAGCCAGGCAGTGCCTTACTGATTCAAGAAGCTTTTTTCCCCTTTTAACTGGCATATCAGTTGTCACAGCCTTTCCGCATTGTGACATCTTGTGTTCCTTACTAAAATAATTTTTTTCATTTGTAATTCTGAACTTCCCATTATTGGTGACAATGCTATCAGAGTCCCCTTCAAAACCATCTATTCTGGGCTATATCCTTACTTCTGTATTGATTTTTGGTGCATTATCTTGACTCTAAGCCACAAAAAGAGTCAGAATCTGCCCCAAGTCTATCTCCAGGGTACCTGTGACCTGTACATTTGCCAGCGCTATTTCCTCTTAGCCTTCTATCTTCGATACGGGTCTCTGTTTCAGCAGACTGTGTGTAAGGCAAAACTCTTTTTGAAGATATACTTGCATTTAAAAAAAAAAGTGTGCTATCAGTGAGTATCAATTATAATGAGGCATTTTTACCATGGCTTGATAATGTTGGAACCAAGGAACAGTGACCACTGAGCTGAGAGCCTTGCAGCTACATTTTATTAACCCAAGTCAGGGTGCTAAGTTGATTTTCAGACTTGATTGACAGAACCCTTTCAACATCAACCCTGGAAAACTATTAGGAGGCAAGAATCCCATCGAGGCATTCTGCTTATAATAGTTTTAATGCAGAAGTGCATCTGATCAGCAGCATGCTGAGCTCATATCATTTCCAGAGTGAGTAGCAATGTAGTTCCAGTGTCATTTACCACAACCAATTATGGTACAACCTGACAACATTTAAAACAGAATTGGATTAAGAAAAATGCATTCTCAAGATTGTAGTCTGAGTGGCAAACTATCAGACTTTCAGTGGATCTCATTTTGCCTCTCTTTCAATATAAGAGCAAACTGAAGAAGAAGATGAAGAAGGAAGAAGAGGAAGAGGAGAAGGAGGAGAAAAAGACACTTTTAAGGGCCAGAGGTTGAAAGCATAAAAAAGCAGGATACAAATGCTTTCTTTTTTCTGCTATTGCAAGTCTTCTGTATACAAGAGTCAGTCTTTCTTCAAGTACTAGATTCACTCCCCAAAATCAGAGAATGCATATCTCAGCCCTCTTCACCATTCTTATCCTCCACAAAAAGCACCAGTTCTAATGAATAAAAATCCTTGTGATATAATAAAACATTATCTATAAAGCCCCCACTGTGTTCAGAGGTTCTACTCCAGTGGCAATATTGACTGATCTGTGGAGCGACAGAAGGTTGTCTTCTAAATACTTCACACCTTAAGAGGATCAGACAACCAGTGCTATCTTCTGAATTAACCAGCTATGAAGTTCACTGGGATAGTCCACTTCGGGTACCTGTCCAGGAAATCAAGTATCAAATACTTTCTTTAAAAAAAAAAAAAAAAGCTTTACTGAGTTATTAGAATATAAAAGTGTTATGCTGACCAAAAAAATCAGAAAATATGCAGGAAAGCAATGAAAAATAAGGGTATAATTCAGACATAAGCACTGCTGATACTCTGGCATCACCTACACACATATTGGCAACAAAAATGTTATTAAATCCCTTCCTTTTCTTCTTCTTTTGTTACATTGAAGCTACATCCTGTTTATCAAACTTTAATGTGACTAAGAATCACCTGAGGGATTTTAAATACATGAATGGCTGTACCCCACATCTAGAGATTCTATGTCAGTAAGAAAGGCCTAAGACCCAGGAATATGCATTTTATCAAGCACTGCAAGTGATAATTCTTAAACTACACTTTAGGAAGTAAACATTTTTGCAAATACCTATTGTTCATTTGATGATTTTCTTAGGATAAAGTTCTAAAAGTGAACTCTTCACTTTGGCACAGGCTATGCTATGCAGCATTTCATAAGCTACTTTATTTGTAGTTACCTTGTTGATAAAAGGGTTAGGTCATGAAGACAGGTATATGTCTCAAGGCAGGAAGAACATTGAAGGCATGGGTGAACAGGGTAAGTCTGTTCAAGGGCCCTTAGAATCGGCCTGTCAGGTGTCTGTGGGATGCTTAAATCCTTTTCAAACAACCCCTTGAGGTGCCTAGATGGCTTAGTCGGTTAAGCAGCTGACTTCGGCTCAGGTCATGATCCCAGGGTCCTGGGACTGAGTCCCCGCATTGGGCTTCTTGCTCAGCAGGGAGCCTGCTTCCCCCTCTATCTGCTTCTCCCCCTGCTTGTTCCCCACCCCCACTCTGTCAAATGAATGAATGAATGAATGAATGAATAATTTTTAAAAACCAACCCCTTGGCTCTTCCATGGAGCCTGACAATGAGAAAAGTTGAGGTGGGATGGGGCAAAGACACATGGTAAGAGTGGGTTGTAACATCTTGGTTCCTGAGAGGGAAGGATGCCTGTCACTGCCATTTGCCTAGGAGATTGCTACCGACAAAGAATCACCAAACAAGACCATTTCATCCCCAAGCTCCACGTGTATAAAGTCCACATTTGACTGGCATTCTGTTTCCAAGTTTTCCAAAAGTTTGAGAGATGAGAAAGAAAGTATACAGGTATTTCTCCATTTCCGAGATATGAGTGTGCTGAAGAAAGTACACATACACTCACTAATGGGAACAAAGGCAGGCACGCATTCCCTACTTATAATCTCCCAACTCCAACCAGAAAGAAGATTTCCAACTATAAGCTTCATGTAAAGAATAATTTTGCCCAAGGTCACAAAATATGGAAATCAAACAGGTAGACATCCAATTTCAATCCTTATAAGAGAAAAAGTTTGTCTTTCATCTTGGGGGGTAAATGTTATTGAAGTATGACACATAAAAAGAAAGTATTCAAATCACAAGCTTACTAGCACAACTTACTGGTATAAATTAGCATCCAAATCAAGAAACAGAAAATACCCCAGCCCCAGTCATCCCCTGGTGCCAGCTTACAGCCAGTATTCTCCCCAAAGATAGCAACCATCTTGATTTCTAACAGTTTTAATTGGTTTGACCTGTTTTTGAGCTTTATATAACTAGTATCATATACTATATGCTCTTTTACAGTTTTTTGGCTAGATTTTATAAATCATTAGTCTAACTCCTTCTGTTGTATACAAACATGTCCCAATATTGAAGCACAAATATCCCCCCAAAAGAAATTGAAAAGTATATACTTTAAATAAGTCAGTGTCCATTTGTGCCACTAACATTGAATAGCTTTATCTAAATTGAGCCCAGCTGAATTTCTGGGGCCCTTGAGTCTGACCACAGGAAGTAATAATGATCCTAAAATGCTACTCCCTGGGGTCCATGACAGACAATGTGAGAGGCAGTAAAATGCAGTAGAAAAAAGATGAGTTTTTGGAACCATATTTAACTCAGTTCAAATAGAATAATCTCCACTTACCAGCCATACTATCCTGATGAAGTCACATAATCTCTCTGGGGCCCAAACACATAATATTTGCTTTTTTACTTACTTCTATTCCTGTAAAAGTGGGGGAAATATCTCATTAGGTTGTTGTGCAAATTAAATTAAGATCACAAATGTAAAGTAGTTGACATATATAAGAGGTGCCCCCAAAATGTTCATTCTCCTTTCAAAGACCAAACATTGATTATCCATCAAATTCAGCCTGTTGTGTATACACAACCTAAATAAATATATTTTCATTTCCTTTTTAAAATGTATTTTCAACAGCAACTATCCCAACCACTAACTAACAAGTTTAACATCGTTTGGAAACGAGGTTTGTGATCCAAGGGAATTTAAAGTTGTTGACAGAGTCTTTCGCAGAACTGTGAAATGTCACTGTTCATTCTCTGGAAATCTGAATGGCATCATGTCCCTCACATATCCCACCATGCTGACCTAGCTGTTTATTTATTAATGATTTCCATCATAAAACCATCGTTCTCTCGGCTTCCTGTGATGGCCAAAGAGCACACAAAATCATCATTTTCCAACGAGGGCACAAAGAATCCAATGTACTTCCCATGACATTATTATTTTATTAAGAGCCCTGATGCCAATCAACTTACAACGATCTTTCAGTTATACACGTGCTCGATCGTGTAACAATCATGTGATTTCTGCATTTTCACCAGTATCCATATTAAACCTCTGACAGATTGCTAATGAGCTGATGTTGGAATGACAGAAGAGTCTGTTATCATTTGTCCATTCACAGTTTCCTCACCAGCCCATCTGTGCTCGGAACAGAGCCACCACGGAGCATGCAGGCTGGGACAGTTTCTCCATTTACACCTTTTGCCTTCAGAGGCCTCTGGGAAGCCTGTCCCTAATTAAAGATTTTAACAAACATATTGCCAGCTTTCTAACACTGTTATTAAACTGCTCTCTTTTGTTAGGAAAAGGTGCTGTTTGTCAGCAGTTCGTAGATTTAGACATTTAGTGTGTGTTTCTGTAGCCCAGCAAAATATTTGTGGTTTTAAAACAATTCAATTAGTGTGTTATGCATGCATGTACCTGCATGCACAATACATATGGTACACATGCTATCAAAATCCCATACAATTATTCACACTCGCAAGCACCAAAAAAGAAACATGTGTATTTTTCTGGGCACACAGACTTCTCTACAGAACAAGGCAGAGCTGTGAAATATTCTAAGGTTGAATACGTTATAACAAAATGATCAGACTGAGATCATGGCTCAGATACTTTGGGGTAAGGGCAAAGTATTTTACCCGAAATGTTTGTATAATTAGGGCACACTAAAAAGAATTTGATTTCCCTGCTAGAATATACATAGTTAGGAAGACAGATGTACCCTTGTACTAAATGTCGAACTATTAGAGTGGTAGTTCTCAGTGTGGGTGCGGTTGGGGCGGAGTGGGGAAGAGGGATATGGGGCCGACTGAGAAGCTTTCATGACACCATTTCCCACCACCATCATCAAATTTGGATGTTCTCCATTGCACCCAGCTGAGAATCACTGAAAAGTGTTCTGAAGAAATAAGAGAGATGACAGAGCTGACAGCTTCTTGACCAGAAAAAGCTCTCCAATCATTATCCTGGAAATGGGTTCATTTTCACTTTTCCCATAGCTGAGTGTAGAGAGGGCTGGTTCCTCTGGTAATGGCTATGTAAGGTTTTTCAGAGTAAAGTCACTGCCTAACACTGAGGGGCCTGAGAACTTCACCACCAAAGCAGGAATAATATTACCCAGGAGTCCAGCTCCTTGAAGATCAGAAGGTAACTTTGAATGCTGCTTTGGGATGACTTCTACCGGTGACACTGTGACACTGAAAGACTATGAGATGCATCTCCCAGTGTGCAAGTTTTGTGGCCACTTATCATTTTGATTTAATGCAGGTTTTGATGCTTTGATTTAATTCTTAAATATAAGCAGGTCTGAGGGAGATGTCATAAATCATAAGGGAGGGTCCTTGTCCTAAAATAATGTGCCTTCTAGAGAGCTAATACACATATATAAAAACCAAATACTCTACCTAATGTCACAGGGTGGCCAATGCTAAGAGCCAGATGATTGACACAGATAAAGGAGAGTTCAGAGGCTGAAGACATCACTTCTAGAGAGGACAAACTAGGAAGGTGTAGGACTCAGTGTTTGAGGGAGGGAGAGAAGACATTGTGAGCTGAATAACAGTGGGAAAAGGCAGAATTATTTGGGGAACCTTGAATAGGCTCTTTGGCTAGAGCAGAAGTTAGTGATGGAAAATTGATAAAGGAACGTTTCAAAGGTACAGGGTCACATTGTTAAGGCTAAAGAGCTGTACTTTATCTGTGTGTGTGTGTGTGTGTGTGTGTGTGTGTGTGTGTTTTAGTTAACGGATTTATTTTTCCCTTTTAGATATTTATTTTTATTTTTATTTATTTTTCTGACTTAAAAATTTTTTTAAATTATTTACTTGTCAGAGAGAGAGCAAGCACAAGCAGGGGAAGCAGCAGGCAGAGGGAGAAACATGCTCCCCACTGAGCAAGGAGCCAGATGTGGGACTTGATCCAAGGACCCTGAGATCATGACCTGAGCCAAAATCAAGAGTCTGACACTTAACCAACTGAGCCACCCAGGTGCCCTTATTTTGTAATTTCTATATGGATAATAATATCTTCTGTGAACAAAGTTTTATTTTTTCTTTTCCAATCTAAATAGCTTTTATTTCCTCTTCTGGTTTTATTTCATTAGCTAGGATTTCCAGGACCATGGTGAAAATAAGGGATGAGGAGGGACATCCTAGTCTTATTCCTGATCTTCTTCACTCAAAACCTTCAAGTTTCTCACGACTAATTACGATGTTAGCTTTAGTTTTTTGTGTTATTTATCCAGTTGAGGACATTCCCCTTTATTCCTAGTTTTCTGAAAGTTTTTTTTTTTAATCATAAAAGAATGTTGAATTTTGTCACATGCTTTCTCTGCATCGATTCATCTGATAATGCAATTTTTCTTCTTTAGCTTATCGATGTGTTAGGACCATATTAATTGATCTTGTAATGTTAAATCAGCCTTGTACACCTGGAATAAATTCCACTTGGTTCTGGTATATTATTATTTTTATACATTGTTGGATTCAATTTGCTATCATCTCACTGAGCATTTTTTAAACTTTTAAACTTTAAATTCAGTTAATTAATATATAATGTATTATTGGTTTTAGAGGCACAAGCTTGTGATTCATTAGTCTTATATAATACCCAGAGCTCATTACATCACATGCTCTGCTTAATGTTCATCACGTGGTTACCCCATCCCTTCAACCCCTCCCCTCCAGCAACCTTCATTTTTTTCCCTATGATTAAGAGTCTCTTATGGTTTGTCTCCTTCTCTGGTTTCATCTAGTTTTATTTTTTCCTCTCTTCCCCTATGATCCCCTGTTTTGTTTCTTAAATGCACATATCAGTGAGATCATATGATAATTGTCTTTCTCTGACTGACTTAATTCACTTAGTGTAATACCTTCTAGTTCCATCCATGTCATTGCAAATGGCAAGATTTCATTTCTTTTGATGGCTATTTAATATTCCATTGTATATATACACACGACATCTTATTTTTTTAATATTTTATTTATTTTACAAGTAGGCAGAGAGACAGGCAGAGAGCGAGAGAGAGAGAGAGAGAAGGAAGCAGGCTACCTGCTGAGCAGAGAGCCCGATGTGGGACTCGATCCCAGGACCCCGAGATCATGACCTGAGCTGAAGGCAGAGGCTTTAACCCACTGAGCCACCCAGGCGCCCACACACGACATCTTCTTTATCCATTCATCTGCCGATGGACATCTGGGCTCTTTCCATAGTTTGGCTATTGTGGACATTGCTGCTATAAACACTGGGGTGCAGGTGCCACTTTGGATCATTACATTTGTATCTTTGGGGGTCTTAGGGTAGCTCTATTTTCAAGTTTTTTATGAACCTCCATACTGTTTTCCAGAGGGACTGCACCAGCCTGCATTCCCAACAACAGTTTAGGAGGGTTTTCCTTTCTCTGCATCCTCACTAACATCTGTCATTTCCTGACTTGTTAATTTTAGCCATTCTGACTGGTGTGAGGTGGTATCTCACTGTGATTTAGATTTGTATTTCCCTGATGCCTAGTGATGTTGAGCACTTTTTTATGTCTTTTGGCCTAGTGATGTTGAGAACTTTTTTATGTGTCTGTTGGCCATCTGTCTTCTGCCCATTTCTTGATTGGATTATTTGTTCTTTGGATGTTCAATTTGATAAATTCTTCATAGATTTTGGATACTAGCCCTTTATTTGATATGTCTTTTGCAAATATCTTCTCCCATTCTGTCCATTGTCTTTTGGTTTTGTTGACTGTTTCCTTTGCTATGCAAAAGCCTTTTATTTTGATGAAATTCCAAAATTCATTTTTGCTTTTGTTTCCTTTGCCTTTGGAAATGTGTCTAGCAAGAAGTTGCTATGACCGAGAGAGCCAAAATCTAGAGTTGGATGCTTAATCTACTGAGCCACCCAGGTGCCCCTGGATCTGTCCATTTCCAGTACAGGAATGGTAAATCTCCAATTATAATAGTGGATTCATTTCTTTTTCCTTATAGTCCTCTCCGTTATTGCCTCATGTGTTTTGTTGCTCTATTGTTAGGCATTCACATTAAGGACTCTGATGTCTTCTTGAAGTATGACACCTTTATCATTATGTAATGTCCCTTTTTAACTAATTTCTCTAATCTTCCTTGCTCTGAAGTTTGCTCTACCTGAAATTAATATAGCCACTACAGACAGCTTTAAAAAAAAAAAAAAGATGTTATTTATTCATTTGACAGACAGAGCTCACAAGTAGGCAGAGAGGCAGGCAGAGAGAGAGAGAGGAGGAAGCAGCCTCCCTGCTGAGCAGAGAGCCCAATGCGGGGCTCGATCCCAGGACCCCGAGATCATGACCTGAGCTGAAGGCAGAGGTTTTAACCCACTGAGCCACCCAGGCGCCCCAGACAGCTTTTTTGATTAGTGATTGGCATGATATATCTTTCTCCATCCCTTTACTTTTAAACTTTAAGTTTCTTTATATTTAAAGTACATTTCTTGGGGTGCCTGGGTGGCCCAGTCATTAAGTGGCTGCCTACGTCTCAAGCCATGATTCTAGGGTTCTGGGATCAAGCCTTGCGATGGGCTCCCTACTCAGCTGTGAGCCTGCTTCTCCCTCTCCCTCCGCCTGCTGCTTCCCCTACTAGTGTTCTGTATTAAATCAATCAATCAATGAGTCAATCAATCTTTAAATCCATTTCTTGTATACCGCATACATTTGGATCTTGTGTATTGATCCCCTCTGACAATCTTTGTCCTTTAATAGTTGTATTTAGACCAATGATATTTAAACTGATTATTGGGTTAGCTGGATTAGTATCTACCATATTTGTTACTGTTTTCTATTCATTGCCTTTGTTTTTTATTCCTTTTTTTTTTTGTCTTTTGTGGTTTTAATTAAATATTTCATATGATTCCATTTTCTCTTCTTAATATATCATGTAAACTTTTTTTTTTCTTTTTTACTTTTTTTAGTGATTGCCTGGAGTTTGTAATATATATTTACAACTAATCTGGGTCTATTTTCAAATAATACCCTATTGCTTCCTGGATAGTGCAAGTAATTTTTGATGCAATATATTTTTTTTTATTGGCGTTTTAAATCTTTTTTTTAAATTAAATTTATTTATTTTCAGCATAACAGTATTCATTATTTTTTCACCACACCCAGTGCTCCATGCAATCCGTGCCCTCTATAATACCCACCACCTGGTACCCCAGCCTCCCACCCCCCCACCACTTCAAACCCCTCAGGTTGTTTTTCAGAGTCCATAGTCTCTCATGATTCACCTCCCCTTCCAATTTATTCTTAATTCCTCTCTCTTGTCTCTTGTAGCATTGCTTTCAGTCATTTCACTTATACATAATACATAGACTCACATCCTAAGCAAACAATGGAATATATTATTGCTATTATTATCTTGAACTATTACTTGTTAGATTAATTAAAAATAAGAAAAATAGGGGCGCTTGGGTGGCTCAGCGGGTTAAGCCTCTGCCTTCGGCTCAGGTCATGGTCTCAGGGTCCTGGGTTTGAGCCCTGCATGGAGCTCTCTGCTCAGCAGGGAGCCTTCCTCCCCCGCCCCCACCCACCACCTGCCTCTCTGCCTACTTGTGATCTCTCTCTCTATGTCAAATAAATAAATAAAATCTTTTTTAAAAAGTAAGAAAAACAAAAGCTTTTTTTTATATATATTTTTTTATTTTTTATAAACATATATTTTTATCCCCAGGGGTACAGGTCTGTGAATCACCAGGTTTACACACTTCACAGCACTCACCAAAGCACATACCCTCCCCAATGTCCATAATCCCACCCCCTTCTCCCAAACCCCCTCCCCCCAGCAACTCTCAGTTTGTTTTGTGAGATTAAGAGTCACTTATGGTTTGTCTCCCTCCCAATCCCATTTTCTTTCATTTATTCTTCTCGTACCCACTTAAGCCCCCATGTTGCATCACCACTTCCTCATATCAGGGAGATCATATGATAGTTGTCTTTCTCCGCTTGACTTATTTCGCTAAGCATGATAAAGGAAACAGTTAACAAAATCAAAAGACAACTGACAGAATGGGAGAAGATATTTGCAAACGATATATCAGATAAAGGACTAGTGTCCAGAATCTATAAAGAACTTAGCAAACTCAACACCCAAAGAACAAATAATCCAATCAAGAAATGGGCAGAGGACATGAACAGACATTTATGCAAAGAAGACATCCAGATGGCCAACAGACACATGAAAAAGTGCTCCATATCACTCGGCATCAGGGAAATACAAATCAAAACCACAATGCGATATCACCTCACACCAGTCAGAATGGCTAAAATCAACAAGTCAGGAAATGACAGATGCTGGCGAGGATGCGGAGAAAGGGGAACGCTCCTACACTGTTGGTGGGAATGCAAGCTGGTGCAACCTCTCTGGAAAACAGCATGGAGGTTCCTCAAAATGTTGAAAATAGAACTGCCCTATGACCCAGCAATTGCACTATTGGGTATCTACCCTAAAGATACAAACGTAGTGATCCAAAGGGGCACGTGTACCCGAATGTTTATAGCAGCAATGTCCACAATAGCCATGGAAAGAACCTAGATGTCCATCAACAGATGAATGGATCAAGAAGATGTGGTATATATACACAATGGAATACTATGCAGCCATCAAAAGAAATGAAATCTTGCCATTTGCGACAACATGGATGGAACTAGAGAAAAACAAAAGCTTTTATTTATCTTCACTTATTTCTTCTCTAACACTCTTCCTTTCTTTATGCAGATCCAAGTTTTTTACCTATGTGAATTTCCTTCTCTCTGAAGAACTTTTAACATTTCTAGCAAGATAGGTCTACTGGCAACAAATTCCCCTCAAAATTTGTCTGAGAAAGTCTTTATTCCTTCTTCCCTTTTGTAGGATATTTTCATAGAAACAGAACTCTAGATTGATGGCTTTTTTCTCTCAACCCTCCAATCTGTTCTTGCTTACATGGTTTTTGGGGAGAAGTCAAGGGTAATGCATGTCTTTACTTCTCCATAGGTAGTTTTTTCCCCTCTGGTTTCTTTTCTTTTCTTTTTCTTTATCTTTGATTTTCTGCAATTTGAATATGCTATGCCTAAGTCTAGTTTTTCTTTTACATTTATCCTGACCGTTATTCTCTGAGCTTCCTAGATCTATCCTTTGATGTCCAACATTAATTTGAGGACATTCTTAGTCATTATTGTTTGAAACATTTCTTCTGCTTCTATTCTGTGTTCTCCCTCTAGTATTCTCATTATGCCTTTTGTAGTTTTGCCACAGTTCTTGAATAATCTGATCCTCTTATTTTTCTTTGCTTTTCAGTTTTGGAAATTTTTATTGACATATCTTCAAGCTCAGAAATTCCTTCTTCAGCCATGTTGTTTAGTCTACTAACGAGCCCATCAAAGACAGTCTTCATTTTTGTCACAGTGGTTTTGGTCTCTAGCATTTCTTTTTCTCATTCTTTCTTCTAATTTGTATCTCTTTGCTTAAATTATCCATAAGTTCTTACATGTTATCTACTTTTTTCCATTATAGCCCTCAGCATATTAATCATAGTTGTCTTAAATTCACAGTTTGATAATTCCAACATCCCAGGCATATCTAAGTCTCATTCTAATGGTTGCTGTGTTTTTCCAAAAGGTTCCCCCACCCCTTTTGGTATGCCTTGTTTCTTTGTTGAAATCCAAACATGATATACTTAGTAAAAGGAACTGCAGTAAATAGGCTTTTAATGATGTTGTGGTAAGGTGGGAGGTGGGTAGGAGGAGTGTTCTATAGTCCTATGATTAGGTCCCAGTCTTTTAGGGAGCCTCTTGGTTGTAAATGTCACAAATGCTGCTCAGTTTTTCTGCAGTTTGAGATGGGACAGAATGACTGTAGGGGGTGAGAGTTGGGTATTTCTCTTCCCGTAGGCTGGTTAGACTCTGTCAAAATCCCAATAGATTAGGCTCTAGTAAAATAGGTTCTCTAAGGCAGGTGTTTTCAAGAACAGGATGCTCCAGTGTTATTTCAATATGGCCACTCTCCTTCCCCTTTACCACCAAAAGCACAAAGGGAACTTTTATTTTTCCCCAGTCTTCTCTAGGAGAACCTGTTAGAGTTCCAAGAGGTAAAACTCAAAAGAGTGTGAGGTCCCTTTCACTGTCGTTTTTAATTCACAGATCTATCCTCACTGAGCTTTTAACAATTTGACAATTGTAGTTCAAGGTTTTCTACCACAGCACTGATTTCTACAGAGGTTTCTGCTTATGAGTTTCAGCTCAGGTAAATTGTGATTCTCTGTATCTGCTTGTCTGTCTGTTTTTTTGTTTTGTTTTGTTTTTTTTATGGGCAGTGGTTTGCCCTATAACATCATTTCTCTGACAGATCTAAGAAGAGCTATTGATTGTTTGCTTATTCAGCTTTTTACTTGTTGTCTAGAGAGTGATGATTTCCAAGCTTCTTACATGCTGGAATTCAGAAGTCTGTATTTTATCTTTTAGGCAGGGTAGTTATTGAAGAGAAATAGGTAGGCTGACTAACTGGTTGGTACACTGGTTTTTAACAAGAAGATAACTTGATCAAAAGTTATTGTGTAATGGATTTTGGAGCTTAGGCAGCTGGGCAGCTCTGCTGTCTTGGTTAGCTCTAATCTGATCTAAGATGACCAAGGCTCGAGTAACTGGGGTGACCTGGATCTCATCAATGGGTCTTTCAGGCTCCAGCAGGCTGACATGGAGATGTTTTTCCTCATGGCCATGACAGAGTACAATAGTGCAAACAAAAATGTACAAGCTTCTGCTTATATGACATTTATTATCATCCCATTGGCCAAAGCAAGTCACATGGCTGAGCTCAGCCTCAAGGGTTAGGAAAATGGACTCCACCTCTTGAAAGGGGAATTACAAAGTTACGTGGAAGGATACAGAAAGGAGTGAAGAATTTGGGCCACAAATGCAATTAGTCTACCACATTTGGATTCAAATCCTAGTTCTTTTTGCCATGTGACCACAAGCAAGGCACCTGAAAATTAGCATAAAAAGAATACTTACCTCTTATAAGTGTGGTTGTTTGCATTAAATAAAATGACACGGGACGCCTGGGTGGCTCAGTTGGTTGGGCAGCTGCCTTCGGTTCAGGTCATGATCCCAGCGTCCTGGGATCGAGTCCCACATCGGGCTCCTTGCTCGGCAGGGAGCCTGCTTCTCCCTCTGCCTCTGCCTGCCATTCTGTCTGCCTGTGCTTGCTCTCTCTCCCTCTCTCTGACAAATAAATAAAATCTTTTAAAAATAAAATAAAATAATATAAAATGACACATGTAAAATACTTAGTATAGTGCCCAAGCTACCTAAATAATAAATATGAAGACTTGTGGTAGCAGAAATAAGGCTTGGAATCCATATGGTCACTTGGGGTTGTGAGCCTGTATTAGGGTGATGTTAAGGGAAGTGAAAACACCTAGTGATATTTGAAAGAAATAGCAAAGGGTGAATTTTCAGGAATAGTGTTCACAGGCCTAAGTCATTAGGACAATGGTGATGTCCTTGTCAGAAGCAGGACAGTCAGGTGGTTGCTGATGTGGGGGCAGATATCTGTATGTCTACCCAGCTGGATCTCTAGCCTAGTCTCTGGGACTTACTATGAAAAGAATGTGGAGACATAGACAAAAACTCTCTCAGCAGGGCACAAAACATAGTATTTAACAATCAAGTTTCATTTGAAAAACCTGCTATTACCATTTCTTCTATATTAGGGATAATCTGAAGAAAACTTGGAAAGACTCCCTATCAGTCTAATTTTTAAGAGAGACCTTCATTCAGGACTCTGTGACAAAGTTGAGCATAGCCCAAGTGGAGAGGTGATTATCCTTAAATTCACAATATATCCTGGACTATAAGGTGCCAGAGGTCAGAGTGGTGGAGTTTTTAACCCAATCTCATGCGTCTAGTTTTTATAACAACTCTCAGTCCAATGGGTGTTCATTTGTACTAGAATAATTCCAAGTGTTAACCCCAAAGAAGACTCTCATAGCCTATTAGCTTAAGCATTGCCAGCCAAACAAAATAGCAGATTTCCCATGTAGAATGATTTAAGCAGCATGACTAGGATAAATAAATAATGAAGGCATTTGTTTATGCCTACTTACAACATTCCTCGTAGGCAAAAGGGGAAGAAAACATCATTCTAAGCCTGAGAAGGCAGCCTGTGCAGGCTCATCAAAAATATGCATTTTCTTTTATAGTCAAAGAGTGTGAGTTTGCTCTGCTTCACCTCCTGGCCTGGGCTTCTCTGATATCCATGTAATTTAAATGAGAAAGTCATTCTAGGGAGTCATCACATTTCAAAGAAGTGACCCTTTTTGGATGTTGAAAGGATCCCCAGTGTTTGGGTTCACTCCAGGGTGAGGTGGTGTCATGGAGTTCTTGCTATGTCACTCAGGGAAACAGACCTTGGAAAGTCTAAACAGAAATTGTTTACCTTGTCTTTTTGCTTGTTGTGCAAATGGGCCTCAGCTTTGGAGAGAAAATAAGCACATTTCAAGCTCAGCCTAAGTCAAAATTCACCACTGCTGTTAGTCAAACCCTAATAAAGAAGGACTTTTTATTAGTTCTTGGAGTTGGCTGATGTCTACCATGAACTTTGCAGCTAAGACATCCATAGCATTCTCCAAATTGTCCCCAAGCTAGTTCATATTCAAAGGTGACTTGGTTGAGGCACTCTACTTCCCATTCTTTCTCCTGAGGAACTGGTTCTGCTGAGTTCCCACATTTACACCTTGTCCCCCATAAAAGAATTCCTGGTCCTCTGGGAAGCAGAAGCACTCAAACAACCATACTTGTCATAGTATTATACTTCAGGCTGCATCCAGATGTGGATTTCCAACCTGTCCTGAACGTCATATATCCTTACCCTGTCCTAGAGCCACTACTTTCCTAAAATCCCCACTGGCCCACACTGGTGAGGTTTGTTGGGGAAAGTCAACCAGAGCCCCTCTCCAAACAATGCAATTAGAGAAGACCCCTTCTCCATTTAGGCTTTATCCTCTGATAACTGGCTTCTGTCTTTGCAGCATAGAGCTTTCTGAACTTTCTCAACAGTTCAACTGGAAATACTCCCTCTCCCTTTTACCTGCCAAGTTAGGTTTAAAGAGAGGGTGCCTGGTTCCTGGATCCTAGGAAGGTGTTAAATATCTCTGCCACTAGGAATCCAGCTAGAGACATTAACACCTACCTCCTGGCTCAAGATCGGGTGTTAATGTTCCCACTGCCAGGATGTCTTTCATCCAGGGTTTTTGTCCTAGCCAGCCCTCAGCTAGTGCCAGAACCAGGGAAAGCAAGTCAAACCAGACTGGGCTTCGGACAGTAACAAGCTTCAGTTGGTGAACACACAACCAACAACTCCATCTTATGATCACTTTTTTTTTTTTTTTAAGATTTTATTTATTTATTTGACAGACAGAGATCACAAGTAGGGAGAGAGGCAGGCAGAGAGAGAGAGACGGAGAAGCAGGCTCCCTGCTGAGCAGAGAGCCCAATGTGGGGCTCGATCCCAGGACCCTGGGATCATGACCCGAGCCGAAGGCAGAGGCTTTAACCCACTGAGCCACCCAGGCGCCCCTTATGATCACTTTTAAAGCATTTTGAGGAAGACAGTTTCAAAGACGAAGAATATACAAGTCATGGAAAACACTACTTTAAATGTTCTGCATACTGTCTCTAATTTACCAAAACTATTTCACATAAAAATAACAAAGATCTTTTACTGAGGGTTTCTTTAACATACATTAATGCTTACCAGAATCCTGAGAGGTAGTTATTGTTATTCTCATTTTACAGGCGACTTCATAGGCTCGTAGAGGGTAAATAGTGGGCACCTGTCACACCCATCTGTGGCTGCCAAGTCCTTGCCTTTAACCATAGTTCCTCTCCTGAACTGCTAATCCTGACAATAACCTTGTGAGAGTGCCAGGAAGGGTGCTATTTTGTAGAGCAGAAACTGGGAGATTTTGACCAAGAACAAAAAGTAGAAGACTTTAGACTTGAGCCCAAGTCCAATTGAGTCCTAGACTACTCTACTTTCTAGCAAACCACCCTGCTGATGCTCACCCCCAATATCTTTCCCAAAAGGCTTCACCATTCGCTTACTCTTTCAGAGAACATACATTTATTGAACTCTTAGTATGTGTTAAGCATTGTATTGGGTGTAGAGGATTAAAAAAATAAGAATCAGAGAACTTACCCTCAAGTTACCTATGTCTAATAGGGGAGATAGGCAGGCATAAAAACAAGTCTAATACAAAGCAAAGAAGTAATCTCTACTACCTCAAAGGTGGAAATATTACGTAAAGTTTGAAGGGGTTAGGATGTATTATCTCCAAGGGAAATACATGAATGTGTGGAAGGGACCACCTATTCACAAAGTATCTCTATACTCTAGCAACTCGCTGAAAACCCATGAAGATTCCTATATCTACAAAAATCCAAGTTGTATCACCAAAAGAAAGAGAAGCCTGCAAATGGAATTTTGGTCAAAGCAGTCATACCCTAGGTAACCAAATAGGTAACACAACTATAGAAGTAATCTAGTTAAACATGGGAATGAAATGATAGAATTATCACCATTTTGCAATTCTGAGTAAAATAATGGATTTAAGCTATGATAGTCAATAGTTGCTAACATCACAAAAAGAGAAAGAGAGATAGATATTGTAGGTCTCCTGATAAAAGAATACAATACACCCATGACACAGTTTTGTCAAAAATCCAAATCTGAATTTGTTTTTTTAAAGATTTTCTTTATTTATTTGACAGAGAGGGACACAGTGAGAGAGGGAACACAAGTAGGGAGAGTGGGAGTAGGAGGGGGAGGGGGAGAAGGAGGCTTCCTGCTGAGCAGGGAGCTTGACACAGGGCTCAATCCCAGGACCCTGGGATCACGACCTGAGCTGGAGGCTGATGTCTAAGGACTGAGCCACCAGGCGCCTCCCAAATCTGAATTTAAATGAGCTTTTAGATCTAACTAGTGTCTAATAAGAAATACAGGGGGCAGGGGAATATGGTAAATGATACCACAAGGATACAATTAATAATTTCAGTATGTGGAAAACTTTCCAGAACTAATGAACAGATTTCCATGATATATAAATTACAAGAGAGAGAAAAAAAAAAAAAAGAGCAGGATGAGAAGCCAATAGATTAAGAGATTGAAGAGATGTATCGCCTGAGCAATTGGTGAGCTTTCTTTGGATACTGATTCAAACAAATAAAATGTAAAAAGCAAAAACAAGTACCAAACCAAATGCAGGAAAAAACTGTAAGACAACTAGAGACATGAGATCTGAACTCTGACTTGATAGATGATGCTTTTAAGGCATTATTCAATTTTCTTAGATGCAACAATAGTATTGTGGTTTTTTTTTAAGTATCCTTATTTTTTTAAAGGTAGATATTGCAAAAGCCATAGATTAACTAGCCTAGGAGTGTATGGGCCCTAAGTCTTTGGACATGATGCATTATCTAAACATCCTGTCAACTCCTGGTCATTTAGAATTATCCATCACATGGTCATTAAAAACCCTGATAAACCAATGAACCAACCAGAATTTTTAACTTGCTTTTCTGCCAGGCCTTAGATTTAAAAATGTGAAGGAAGGGGTGGGGTTAAGTTACATTTTTCTTAGAATATCTTATGTAACCTTTTTTTTTGGATGTAACCTTTTTTTTTTTAAGATTTTATTTATTTATTTGACAGAGAGATCACAAGCAGGCAGAGAGGCAGGCAGAGAGAGAGGAGGAAGCAGGCTCCCCACTGAGCAGAGAGCCCGATGCAGGCCTCGATCTCAGGACCCTGAGATCATGACCTGAGCCGAAGGCAGCGGCTTAACCCACTGAGCCACCCAGGCGCCCGATGTAACCTTTTAAATTGTAGTTTGCATATTGTAATTTCTCAGTAAGCTAATAAAAATAATAATCATTTTCTAAAAAGGAAATAAAACAAAAACAATTATATATTATATGCTTCAGAAAAATGTACTACTTCTGGGGAAGTCACTTTTAATTATTTTTATAGTGACCCTTTTATAAAGTGGAGAGCTTGAGGTGTTTTTTAAATTAGTTAATTAATTAATTATTTTTTATTATAATGTTCAATTAGCCAGCATACAGCTTTTGATGCAGTGTTCAATGATTCATTATTTGTATACAACACCCAGTGCTCATCACCACACATGCCCTCAGTTTGAGTTTAAGTTTGCCTACAATTTCCATTTAGAATCTTGTGTATTGCATTTCCTTTAAGTGGGGTTCACCTGCAGGCTCTTCAGGGACCAAGTCCATCCATACCCTTCCCACCTGCTATCCCACATTAGGGGACCAGAGGCTTCTTGCTACCACTCTTGATTCTCGTAGATAAATGCCTGGAGTGTTTGAATTGAAAACCTCCCAGGCTCTTTGATTTGTCCAATGGCTCTGACACAGGCCCTGCCAGGGCTGGGTCTTTTAGAGAGACCCTTTAATTTGGAATAAAATCCCCCAGCCAACAGCAAGTGCTCACAGGACAATAGAACTATAGTACTTCACTGCAATGCACTTTGCATCTTTGAGCACTCAAGGGGGTAACCTTAATGAGCACAAAATATTCATCTCTAATAAGAACATGCTGTCATAATCACCCTCCATGTGATAAATATCCTAGAGGTTTTCTCTTTGTTAGGTTAATGCTTTTCCACAAGATAATCTAACCAATTCTCTAAAAAATAATCACATGTTATCAGGCCCCAATACAGTAATATGGTGAGGTTTTTTTTTTTTTTAATGTTTTGAATCTTGCCTTAAATAAATCCTATCCAAATAAATGCTCTCTTTTTAGCTGGCACTAAAGCTTGTGTTGTTCATTGTAATCAAGCTCCCAGTTGGCTAACTCCTCATCTAACAGTATGTCTTCTGATTTCATTTGAGCAAAATTTATCATCCACAAGCAAAGACAGAAAATGTGTGAATGTCTAAAGCTTATGTAAATTAAGAGGCCATGCACGCTGGTCCTAAAAATAGTAGATAATTATAGGCATTTCTTCCCCATACAATAATTATAGGCCTCCTGTCATCTTTTCTATTCTGTATAAGGTCACAGTAGTATTATACAAAATTTACAGTATATTACAAGTTAAAAACACAATAATTAGCAACTGTGCATCTTCGGCACCAGTGATGAATGTTCACAGTAAAAGTTTAAAAAAAAGAGCATTATTTGTTTTATGTGGACAGTACACACTTAAATTTAATCATCAACTCCTGCTACCCAATAGGCAATATTCTCTCACTATTATAATGCTATTTGCCAAGTTCACAGTACACCCTTGGGCTGAATTCATCCTTAACGAAGAGACAGGAAGCCAAATCTCTCATCGTCATCTCAACCAGGTGCACCATATTATTTTAAATATAATAATTCTGTTGAACATATTGAATGATAATGAGCAAGCTTAGACAAAGTGCCAAGGATTATTTTGACCATTATAATCAACATCTGATTCAGGGGGAAAAAAAATCCTCTCACTGAATAATGTGGGTAGTTCAGAGGTTTGCCTATTTAATACATGATGTAGGGTAGTTGTCCTTGTGCTTGTTTATATCATTCATCGAGGAGAAGAAAAAGCTATGGATATTACACTTCAGTGGGGCGGGGGAAGTATTTTAACAAAAGGGAGTATTGGTTTATCCTTAGCTCTTAATTATCCATACTAATGGGAACAAAGAGGCACAGATAATACAAAATGACAGGATAGGATTATCATTTCTATTTTGCTAAGGAAAAAGTCATGGAACTATACACCCTCACCAGCCTTTCCCAGCTCCGCCTCGCTTTCAAAAGCAGCTTAAGAAAGGTGAGGGTTTAGCAAGAGAAACCTACAGAGGTACTAAAACCACTTGTGGTTGCCTGTGTCATCTGGTTTGCTCATGTCTCCGACTATGACAGCTCTTTTCCCCACTTGCCATGCTGATGTCCAAGATGATCACTGCAAACAAGAATCCTCGCCTCTCAGTCTGTGTTATCTCAAAAGCAGTTCAGACCCAAAGACCAACATCCTAGAGGGAATCAAGAATTAATCAGAGCGACCATTATGCTCTGTATAAGAAAGTGATTAAGTGACCATCTAAGCCATTCCTTTATTTATTTATTTATTTATTTATTTATTTATTTATTTTGAGAGAGAGAGAGAAGTCGGCAGGGGGCAAACTTAAGCAGACTCTGCACCATGGGCAAAACCCAGTGTGGTGCTCAATCTCACAAACCTGTGATCACAACCTGAGCCGAAACCAAGAGTAAGATGCTCAACTGACTGTGGCATTCAGGTGCCCCCATTCCTCTCCTTTTGAGACCAGAATGGTAAGAACAGAGATTAAGAGTAAGGTCTCTGGAAAAGCATCAGGTGGTTTAATTAGTTAAGAAACTTCATTTGGTTCAGGTCTTGTACCTGGGGTCCTGGGATGGAATCCTGATGCTCATCAGGTTCCCTGCTCAATGGGGAATCTGCTTCTCTCTCTTCCTCTGCCCTTCCCCCTTGTTCCTGCTCTCTCCCTCTCTCTCAAATAAATAAAAATCTTAAAAGAAAAGAATAAGGTTTCTGGAGTCAGAATTTCTTAGCTCAAATCTCAGTACTACTCTTCATTAGCTCTATGAGCTTAGATATAACCTTTCTATGCCTCAGTTTTCCCATCTATAAAATAGGAAACAATAGTTGTAAACATTCAAAGAATATACAAATGAGATATATAACCATCTTGTGATTAAATATTCCCTGGCCACTAAAAGTTCCTGTAATGATCAAAGAGACTTAAAAATTAATGTAAAATATGCCTTCCGATTAAAAGCACAAGTTTTGGGATTAAAAAGGTCAACAACACACAGAATTTTAGCTTCAGCCGACACCTCTGAGCTGCAGGCTGGCAAATCCAACTGCCTAGCTGACATCTTCCCTTTAATGTCTATCAGACCCTATAAATACAGCTGAACTCATCAACTTCTTCCATACACCTGCTTCTCTTACTCCCTACCTCAATGAGCAAACCATCAGAAGAGTGAATCTTTGACCCACATCTCCCTAAACACTGACTTCCAGTCCATTAGCAGAGAAGACTGTTGCTGGGTCCAGCATATATTCCTCCCTCTCCTTTCTCAACAATCTCCATTTCCATTGGTGAACCACATGGTTCGAAGGAAGGCTGACTCCAGAGCTTTAAGTTCAAAGCTCATGGCTTAGGTTTAGACAGTCAGAACATTCTATCTTCCTAGCCTCAAAAACTGCTTCATAAATAGGCAAGAGCCTTAAGGTGATCTAATCAGAGTGAGACTTGAAGGCTTTTGCTGAGAATGCCAGAACGAAATACTGTCTTTTTCAAACAGGATGTAAAGAAAGAAGTGTGCAGCCTTGGAGACCCTGGCAGCCACCCTGGGAGCATGAGGGCAGTCCCCTTTTGATAAGGCATCTATGGCAATAGGTAAAACAGAGTCCAACAGAAACCAGTCCCCTAGAGACTTCATCAAGCTTTAGCTGAACCCAGCCCTACCTCCACATATTACAGTTACATAAATCAACACATTCTATTTTTAAGTCAGTTTCTATTACTCTATTACTATTGCAATTGAAAGCATTCCAAATGATTTGATCAAGAACTTTGCCTCATAGTGGCAGATGGCTGGCTTAGTCAGAAGAGCATGCAAGATACAGACATAGTGAAAAGAAGGGCCATATGTACATAAGTTCATAGCAGCAATGGCCACATTGCCAAACTGGAAAGAGCCAAGATGCCCTTCAACAAATGAATGGATAAAGAAGATATGGTCCATATATACAATGGAATATTACACCTCCATCAGAAAGGCTGAATACTCAACTTTTTTATCAACATGAACAGGATTGGAGGAGATTATGCTGAATGAAATAAGTCAAGCAGAGAAAGTCAATTATATGGTTTCACTTATTTGCAGAGCATAAGGAATAACATGGAGGACATTAGAAGAAGGAAAGGAAAAGTGAATTGGGGGAAATTGGAGGGGGAGACGAACCATGAGAGACTGTGGACTCTAAGAAACAAACTGAGGGTTTTGGAAGGAGGGGTGGGGGGATAGGTGAGCCTGGTGGTGGGTATTAAGGAAGGCATATATTACATGGAGCACTGGGTGTGGTGCATAATGAATCTTGGAACACTGAAAATATTAAGTTAAATTAAATTAAAGGAAATAAAGACAAGAAAGAAAAGCAACTGCCTTGAAAAAAAAAAGAGCATGCAACTCTTTTTTAAATTTATTTTTTATTAACATATAATGTATTATTAGCCCCAGGGGTACAGGCCTGTGAATCACCAAGTTTACACACTTCACAGCACTCACCATAGCACAGACTTTCCCCAATGTCCATAACCCAACTATCCTCTCCCCACCCACCCCCAACCCTCAGTTTGTTTTGTGAGATTAAGAGCCTTTTATGGTTTGTCTCCCTCCTGATCCCGATCTTGTTTCATTTTTTCCTTCCCTACCCCCCCAAACCCCACTTTGCCTCTCAACTTCCTCATATAGGGAGATCATATGATAATTGTCTTTCTCTGATTGACTTATTTCAAGAGCATGCAACTCTTGATCTTGGGGTGTGAGTTCAAGCCCCACACTGGGTTCTAAGATTACTTAAATAAATAAAGTTTAAAAAAAGAAAAGAGGTTTGCCTCCTAAATATCTCTGGAACCCATTCACTTCTCTCCATCCCTTCCACCACCACCCTGATCCAAATGACCATTATTTACTATCTAGACCATTACAAAATCTTCTAATTAGTCTTCTTGCTTCCCTAGTTGCCCCCCCTTCCCACTCCATTCTCTACAAGTAGTTATCAGTATCTTTAAAAAAAAAAAATCAGGGACGCCTGGGTGGCTCAGTTGGTTAAGCAGCTGCCTTCGGCTCAGGTCATGATCCCAGCGTCCTGGGATCGAGTCCCACACCGGGCTCCTTGCTCGGCGGGGAGCCTGCTTCTCCCTCTGCCTCTGCCTGCCATTCTGTCTGCCTGTGCTCGCTTTCTCTCCCTCTCTCTGACAAATAAATAAAATCTTAAAAAAAAAAAAGTGATTAAATCATTTCCTAGCTTAAAGTCCTTTAATGACTTCTTATTGAGATTAGGATAATACCTATATCTCTAACAAAGCCAACTAGATCCTATGTAATTTGGCTCATAACCTTACTCAACATACTTCTTATGTCAATCCCCCTTGGTCTTTAAAACCCAGGCACAATTACCTTTTTGTAGTTCCTTGAAAACACCCCATGTTCTTTTCTGCCTCAGGTCTTTTGTACATGCTGTTTCATCTGCCTAGGACAGCCTCTTCCCCAGCCAATGACCGCACACACTCCAAACACTCTTTTGCCTACCTCACCCTCTGGATCTCAATGGTATTCCTCACAGAAGCCTCAAGCTATAGGTTCCCTGATACATGTTCCTACTCTCCTTTGTGTCTCTCCTTCACAGCATCCTCACACTTCTAATTACTTAACTGTCTGCTTCTCCTTTGATGGCATATCATCGCTATCTACCCCAGGATAGGCCTGCAACATAGCAGGTACTCAATACACGGGTTAATAAAATAATCAAGATAAGTATAAATTCTATGTCACTTTTCATTTCATAATCCTGGGCAAACTACTTAACTTCCTTGAGCTTCTATTTCTTTGTGTTTAAAAAATGCAAGTGACAATACCCACCTCACAAGACTGTCTAAGGATTAAATTAAATTTGGGCACACAGCAAGTAGTTAACAAATCTTTTGTAAGTAGGATATCCCAAATCAAGGATTTCTCTAGGCAAGGATTTCTCTAGGTCTCAAGAAGTGAAAAAGAACCCTAGGAGCAGATGCTTTATAGAAGAATCCAGGCTTTCAATAAAACTGGAGGGAGAAGGTGAGTTTCCCCTGTGAGAGGTTCCTTGAAAAGGCCCCGAGGAAAACTGTGCCATTCGAAGGAGGTGAAAGAGCTCTGTAATAAAGAACTCTGATGTAAGTACAACATCAGCTGAATACTTTAAGGGAAACTGATTAGTAAACTGTCATGCTTTTTTTATCACAAATAAATGGCAAGAAATGGCAAAATGACTGAGGCACCTGGCTGGCTCTCAGTGGAGAATGCAGCTCTTGATCTTGGGGTTCTGAGTTCTAGCTACACATTGGGTGGAGAGATTACCTCAAAATAAAATCTTAAGAAAAAAAAAAAAAAAGAATGACTACTCCTTTTTCTCTGTGACATCGCTTCAAAATGTGAAGGCATGTGGGGCATTAACGTCACCAACCAAATACACCATGGTTCTTATCTGGATCCATGTATTTAACTATATGATTGATCTCTGACTTCAAGCTGAGCACTGCATTAAGAAACGTATCTTCATTGTTCTGTTTCATTTAATCCCCAACTCTATAAAGTAGGCCTATTTACATTTGACACAGGAGAAAACCAAGGTCTCAGTTCTCTCTCACTTCAGCACTAATTATCTTTCTTCAGCGCATTTCCTTCTTTCTTCCTTCCTTTCCCTTCCTTCCTTCTTTCTCTCTCTCTCTCTCTCTCCCCCTCTCCCGCTCTCTTTTTCTCTTTCCCTCCCTTTCTCTCTTTTCACTTCCTTAAGTAATCTCTACACCCAACAAGGAGCTGGAACTCACAACCTTGAGATTAAGAGTCACATGTTCTACTAAATAAACCAGCCAGGCTCCCCTCTTCATAGCATTTCTGATTTGTGGTTACAGTTTCTGCTTGTTCATTTATCATACTCACCAGATTGTAAGTTCCTTGAAGGCAAGTGCTTCATTTATTTTGTACACTTTTTTGTAAGAGCCCAGAATAGTACTTGCTGCCTACTTGTTGTTTTTTGTGCAATATTCATATATAGAATAAATGAGTGAATGGATGCTTTGATGAAAATTCGGTATTTGAAATAAAATAATACACAAGTTAAACTAAACATCCAGAAAGACTTAGATTTCTCCAATCTAACGCCACTTGGCATTTCAATAACTGGGAACAGATCAGAAATATGCCAACAGACCATTAAAGAGTTGGTATTCAATGTGTAAAGACCTGCTTTCCCTCAAGTCCTGAACGGCTGTTTGGTTTCTGCAGAGCATGCTCTGTGAAGCTGCAGGGCCCTCATTTGTATTAGAAGTGAGAGCTAGTTCTAAACTCAAGTTGGATGGAACAAATATGTTCTTTTGACTTAATGATATAACATTTTATCAGCCACATAAAAAACAAAATATATGTGTTCATTTGCTATTTGAGGAGCTTTTTCGACGTGTGCACAGGAGCTATGTCAGCTGCTAACTGGTGATCCTTTTCTGACACCCTTTCCCAAGAGTATTGCATAGATAAACATACTCTATTTGAACAAGACCAATGACAGCAAAATTGCTTGCTTGTCTCTAAAAAGACTCTAATAATGTGCACCATGGGAGAGGCCCGTGGTCTGACAGAATTTTTTTCCCCAGTGTAAACCATAAAATCCATTTCAATAGCCAGAATAAAGCAGTTTAAAGTGCATCCCTAGTTAATTATATCCAAAGAGTAATAATAAAATCAACTATTAAATTTTAGAACTTCCTCTTTAAAGTATTAAATATTTGGCAACTGCAATGCAGTTAAATTTCTCTCACAACAATGCTTTCCCTTGCTCAGCTGGCCTATAAGAATACTTATGCAAACTCTTTCTGAGTGTTAGAAAGAGAATGTATTTTTCCTATGAAGAAATATTTCAAATAAGTCCTTTGTTTGCCAGACTGTGGCTGTTAAATAACTAATTTCTCTATAGGAACACTGATTGAATAAAAGGAGCTAAGTGAATCATAAATCCTCTATAATAATAGACAGCACATGACAAAAAAAAATAAAACCAAAAGGTCACTTGATTCCTAATCCAGTGTTTGGAGCCTTGACTCAGTTACCTCAGCAGCTTTCAAGATTCAGGTATTTTCTGGCCTTTAAAACTTGTCCCTTGATAATGTCCGTCCACACCAATGGAAAGGCACTTGCTGTTCATTGAAGCACAGGTCTGTACTAGAGCAGGATGAAAGCACTGGGTTCTATACAAATCATCCAGGAAACAGTGACTTTGGCTCCTATCATGCAGTTTGATTAGGTAGCCATGAATCTGTTCCTTCAGTAACTTCACTCTCAGATATAAGAAGGATTAAGCTATCTGGTAGAAGAGAATTCAGATCGTGATCTTCCAAGACTGAAGGCACTGGTTGCCAATATTCATCTATCCTACTCACCCCACTTCATGTGTTTTGCTTCAATTTCCCATTTGAAAAGCTGACTCTGTCTAAGAGTAACATGGAGAGTGAGCACTCCTTCCTAAAAAGGCACTAGAATATGTAGGTCACACCAAAGCTAGCCTACTGGCTTCTCAGAAAGCATAGAGGAGAATGAAAACCTCACTGTTGTCACTAAGGATAGAGGTTCTATTCTGGGGACACCTTGCTGGGCAGCTTTAGAAAATGGTTGTGTCTGTAAACTCACTGGATTGTGGACTAGGTAAAAGAACAAATTTCCATCACAAGGAAGGTCACATGGAAACATCTCAGGCAAAGAGAAACCTCCAAGACAAGGGAAAGCAGAAGTAATGTTGTGAGTGGGTTCTTTACGGCTACTGCGCGTCTTTCCAGTGCACTCACTTGCTTGCCCCTCCAAAGCCAGATGCCGATAAATGTCAGAACACACTCAGGAGAGAACCAAAGACCGCCTCCTGCCTAACGGTCCCTGTAGTGGGGGAGGAGGCAGATGCCTGCTGCATTCTCCCAGGAACGAGATGTGGGGTTTAAGGCCCTCTGTGGGCTTTCAATCCAGACTAGATGGTTAGCAAACAATCTAAAAAAAGATCCACAATTATACTTTTGCTTTACAAAAAAAGTACCTGAGATAATGTTATACCAGGACAATTACTGGAAAAGGGAGAAGGAAGGGAACTTGGCCTTAAGCAGTCTCAACCTAAATTCTCAATTTAACATTTAAGAGTATAATAGATGCCTGGTTTGAAGATATAATGACAAATAAGATGTGAATGGTTCTGCTTTCCAGGGACATGATCATCTGGTGGGGAGATACTCATATCCACAAATAAATGCTGTACAGTTGTGACAGGTGCAATAACAGAGCTAGATACAAGGAGAGCAATTAAAAGAGATTGGTACCTCAATTTAGGAGCTCATGAAGGCTTCACTGAGGAGGAATTATTTAAACTGAAAATAGAGGTAGATGTTTACCATTGGACACAACATGGGTTAGAGTGTTCTAAGAAGAAACAACTCAGGCAAAGTACAGTGTGAAATATCTCAGGTGATCATGGACCTAAAAGTAGTTCGATATTGTCGGTCAATGTGTTCCTGAACACATGGGATCTCCGGGAGATGCCAGATCAGGAAGGGGCTGTAGGAATTGGATCATGAAGGGCCATGTATTCCAAGCTGAGTAGTTTTGACTTGATCCTGTAATGAGGTGCCATTAATGACTTTAAATAGATCAAACTGGGCTTTAGAAGGATCATTAGGAAAGGAGCATGTTGATGAATGGGTTGCAGGGATCAAACCTGGAGGGAGAGGCCAGTTGGGAGTTATTCATTCATTCATCCACATATTTATTGAGCACCAGTGATGTATCTGGCAGCTTGAGAGAGGCAACTAGAGGCAGCATAATCAACTATGCTGGTGGTGTGGATTAAGGTGAGAGAAACTGAGGCACATACACAGAACTTCTTGCACGAGCAGTAGGTTGTGAGGAATGAAGAAGACTTGGTGATTTCTCTTTCTGTATTCTGTATTCTCTTTCTGTATTCTGTATGCATCCAGAGGCAAATTCTTCCCCATCAGTCCTATTCTCATCCTTTAACAAAACTTTCTCTCAGAAAAAATCTAATAAACCTTGAGGTTTAGTGGGTTTCTTCTCCCAGAAGTATTGTCTTGAAGCAGTAAGCAGACTTGAGTCACTGAAAGGAAGTCCTGGTGGTAGATCTCCAGAACTAGGTAAGAAGGTACTTTTCAATTAGGATATCTCCCCTATAAAAGGGGATCTACCTCTCAGCACAAGCCTGGATTCTAGGCAAAGCAATTTGGTGTTGGTGCCCTCACTCCCTGGAGCCAATCTCCCAGGTCCCAGACTCCCAATCTCTTTCCCAGAGTACCTCTTCTTGCCCAGGGCGTGTGTGTGTGTGTGTGCATGCACGTGTGCGCGCGCGCACACACACACACACACACACACACACACACATGTGTGCGCATGCGTGTGTCATTTAGGGTCTTTACCCCGAGAATTTTTTCCATCACAAAATTAAATCTCTCTGCCCAGGAAGGACAGTATGCTTAATGAAGGCAGGTCCAGAAATCTTTCAATTGTCTCATTAGGGTAGATCCATGCCAGGCATTTCCTGAGATGGCAAACTGCTATTCTTGGAATGAAAATGAACACAGGATTTAAAGATTCTGGTATGAACTGATTTACTTTCCTTTCTAACTCAGAATCTCTTGCTGTCATTTTCCTCCTTTTCCCCTCCCCACCAGCCTCTGTCCCTCTCAAGTCTAAGCCCATTCCTCACCTGTGCTCCAGACCCTGGCATCTATACCTTCAGGAATTGCTTTTCAATCTTTTTTTCTCATTTATTTTCTCTTTATTTTTTTCATTTTTTCCCTTGTACTTTCCCTTTTGTTGATTTTCTCTCTTCCCTTCATGTTCTACTCACCCCCCCCTTCTATCTATAAACTTGCTGTGGTTACCCTTACCTTCTTTTCAAACCTGGTGTCCCCTCAAGGTCTTATTATGTTGTTCTCCTGCCACTCAACAGTGTTCTGCTTCTTACCTCCCATATTCTTTGCATTATCTCCATGCAGTCTTGCTTCTACCCAACTACCATCCTCTCTACCTCCAACTCTTCTGAAACTGCTTCTTTGAAAACTACTAATGACTTTTCCTCTCATCAGATTCAACTACATTTCTCGAGATCTCCTGTAAGTAAAAACTGAACCCATTTTTTAAAATAGAATCCATTTTAAGATATTTGGAATTTGTCATCTTACCAGTAATATTTATAAACCACATACTGGCTCTGTGCCTACATTATCATTTTAAAAATGGGCTTAATAATGATCCTGACTCTATCATGCTACACTGAAATAAGTTGTATGTAAATGGGCTTCATAAACTACAAATCGCACTTCAGTTATTAGTCATTATTACTGTCATGCTTGCCTTTTCTAGCAATCAGCTCTGCTGACCACTCATTCTTCTTGCAGTTTTCCTCAGCCTAAGCCTCTACTATATGATTTCTGTGCCTCTTGCTCCCCATCTCTCCTTCTCCGATTCCTTTGCCTCTTTTCTAACAGGCCACTGAAAGAGGGAATCCCTCTGAGTTTTGTCACCAGTCTTTTTCTCTGCATTCTCATCATATCCCACAACTTCAGTTATCCCTTGTATACAGATCTTTAACTCGGGCCTATTATCTGTCTAGAAGTCCTGACTCAAACTTTGATTTGTACCAGCCCAAATAACAAAAACTAAATGCGTTTTATTTTATTTTCCAAGACTGAGAAGGCTTCTTTGTTTCCCTATTTCTCTTGAAGGTACCACCACTTTCCTATTTATGTATCCTCCAAGATTAGAGACCAAACATTTGATGTCTTCTGGATTTCTTCTAAGTTTAAGCAGTGAAACACATAGCCTATACCAGTGTAACAGTAATCTACTACTGCATATTGAATAACCCCAAAACCTAGTGTTTAATTCAGTAACTATTTAGTTCAATTCTGTGTATCATTCTTTTGGTCTCACCTGGACTCATGTGAGCTTCTGTGATTAGCTGCTGGCCAGCGAGGCCACTTGACTTCTGGGGTTAGCTGACTGTTGCCTGGGGGAAAGAAGGATACTGGGCAACATGTCTGTCATAATCCAAGAAGTTAGCCTGGGCTCATTCATGGGGCTGCTCGGGGTTCTAAGAACAGCCAGAGAGCAATTTTTAAATCTCTATCATGTTTGCTACTATGTCAATGGCAAAGGAAATCACACAGACAAACTCAGAGTCAGTGTTGGGAAGGTGCTACCAAAGGATATAGAAATAAGGAAGGAACCATGTATTAAAGGAAGAAACTGTGGACATTTTTACAAGAACCACAGTCAGTCAACCTGGATATCTAATTTCTAATATCTAATTTCTAATTATCTAATTAGATATTTCTAATTCTAATTTTTAATTAATTTCTAATTTCTAATTCTAGAATTCTAATTCTAATTCTAATTAATTTCTAATTTCTAAATTCTAATTCCAAATTCTAATTTCCAATATCTAATTTCTTATACCTAATTTCAATTTCTCTGGCATGGACTCTCCATAGAAAACCTCCCATACAGAACATTCACCAAAAAACTCTACTAAAGGTCTCTAGTGGATGAAAATTCAGCCCATTGTTGCTCAGCCCTTTCTGAAATGTTTGCTGAATGGTAATATCATTGCTTGCTAAACTTTTGTCATGGAATACTAATGGTCACGTCCTGACATTCCCTCACTGCATGTCATAAAAGTCTAATAACCCACAAGCCACAAGCAAAGCCTCAGGAACATACAAGATGCCTCTCATCAAGGTGATTTTGTCTCCAAACACAAAGGCTCAGTCCAGGGTTGAATCAAGCCCCAGTGGGCAAAGAGGCCCAGGGTTACTACAAAAGTCATTAGACCAAACTACTAAGGACCAGGCCAACCCCATCTCACAAATTAGTTACAGACATGTATTGTTTAGTTCTGTGTGCCCCGGATGGCCACAATGTGTGTGAAGGCTGAGGTCTAGGGGAAGAGGATGGTGAGCAAAGTTTTGCCTTGCATACAAGAACAGGACATGGTTCTTGACCTCAGACATCTCATCAGCGTGGTGCCACTGAGAACTGCAGTGAGCCTTCAAAGATGAGAAAGGTCTTGGTAGGCCAGAGTTGTCAAGGCAGGTGTCAGGGGAAATGCAGGATGTAAAACAAGTCTTGAAAGAAGAGGAGAGAGGTTATCAGATGGGGGAAACAAGAGCATATAAAGAGAGATGGGTGTGGTGAAGAACAGTAAGGCTGGCCTTCCTGGAATAAAAAGCTCCATTGGCAGAGAAGGGCAGGAGATAAGCTGGATAAATATGAATCAGATACAGATGCTTTGACTGCCTATTTGGTAGAGTCTCAATTTAACAAGGTATCTTCTTAACAATCTTGACAAGAGTGTTGTATGAGGAAGATTAAATTGGTAACACTGAATTACAGTGTTATATATATAGATATAGATATTATATATATCATATATATAGATTAAATTGGTAACACTGAATTACAGTGTGTTATATATCTAGATAGAGAGATATCTATCTATATAGATATCTATATAGATATATAATTCTATATATAGAATTACAGTGTGTTATATATATAGATAGATATCTATATAGATATCTATCTATCTAGATATATGACACTCTGTAATTCAGTGTTACCAATTTAATCTATATATACCAATTTATATCTATATATAACTATATAACTATATAACTATATATATATAAACATTATAGGAGAAAAGAAATGAAAGCAGGGATATTAGTTAAGAGATCATTAGATAATCTAGGAGTAGTCCAGATAAATTAGGATAGAAAATAGAAAGAGGAAGGGGCATATCCCAGAGAAATTATAAAAGAAAGATTTCAATGTCCACTTCATACTAAGCTATATCCCAGAGTTCAATTCCAGGGCAAACTGTCCATTCCCTGTGGGCTGTGGAACAACTTGCCAAGAGGGCTAATTATATTAGTGTGGAAAACAAAAGCAGGTAAATTCAGATTTTCCAAGTAAAGAACCTGCAGAAATTTTCTTTCCTGATTTGACTATTTGGGAGAAAATTCTTAAACTCTTCTTTGCTATATGTATAAATGTTGCCCAAAGATTATCATGGGGTTGAGATAAAATGAAATATTTTTTGATACTTAATCTTGTAGCCAACCAAGATATGGTGCTAGGTTATGTGTTCAATCCCAATTACAAATAGGTAACAATAAATAGTATTTATCCAGTTACCTTGCTCAATGTTCATGACAACCCCATAAAGTTAGCATTACTATCACTTCCATTTTACAACCGAAGGAACTCTGAGAAGTTAAGCATTTTCCCCAAGATCACTCTTTTAGTAAGACAGGGCAGAAATTTGAATTCAGGTCTTTTGATTTCAAAGCCAATGATTTTCCCTCATACAAATAAATATTCAGTCCAACACTGCAAAGCATAGGTTTGTTCTCTAAAGAATGAGAATTAAATGATTAGAATTATAGGTGTTTGTTCTCCTTAAAGGATCAGAATTTTAGGATATAGGCTGATGAATCCTGACACTTCCTTAATGTAACATGTTAATTCTTTAAGAGAGAACAACTTGTGATTTTCTTTTACTGGTGGGCTAGAGAGATAATAAAAATGATAGCAAAGGCTATTAAAATTTATATGGAGACTAGCACAGATTGGAATAACTACAAAGTGAATTCTTTAAGCTGCCATAGAAAGGCGGTGAAATAGCACAATATGAAAGAAAACTCTCTTTTCACTTCGGATGCCTAAATATGCCATCAAATGACTGCTCAATTCTCAAATGCCAGTATTTTCTGACTCCTCTAGAACCTATTCTTAATGCAAAATATCAAAGTCAGCAGGATAGTAGGTGTCCCAAAATGTCTTAATTCAGAGAATTAGTGTTAACTGAGCCTGATTAGCTCCATTTATCTCTAATTAATTACCTTTATCTAATTAGACACTTTGTTTCCAGTAGACATGGAGTCAAGTAGACTAGATTATTAGTGTAGTCATTGTGCCTTTACAAAATCCTGAAATTAATGAAACGTGCAAAAGAATCTGCAGTTCTAATTGCACAGGTGTTGCCTTATGGCAAAGCTTTATCATCTGATTACACCAAGGGGTTATTAGTGACTTTTTATATAGAGGATGAGCCTATGAAATGTACCTTAGCAACAGCTCATTAGTTTAGGGTTGTTACTGTATTATTTATTATATTCAGCCTTCCCCATTATCTAGATTGATTCATGGACCTATATATTTTTTCCTCTCCTCTGTGCAGAAAAAATAAAATAAAATAAACCGTCATTCTGAAGGGCCCAGATGCAATGTAGAAAAATGCAAAATGTGTTCATCAGCTACAATTTGACTCTTTTAAGACAGAAAGCTCTAAAGTTAGATGAGATCAGAATCAAATTTATGGGGTTTTTTCTACGGAAAAAGAACCAATTTAAATTACTGAGGAGTATGAAATGATTCATATATGTGATCAAAAAAAAAAAAAAAGAAAAAAGAAAACAACAACCATGTGGCTGTCCCTAATGTCTTCACTTAACTGAAAGGCATTATCAAGGTATGTGGAAGAAAAAATGTTTTTACACTAAAACACATTTATATTTATTTTCACTTCATATGTTTCCAAAACAGGTTAAGGAGACATCTCCACATATGCTCACCCAAGACATTTATAAAAATCCATCTCTCGTTTTCCTTTTTGCTTTTTTTTCTTAAGGATAGATTTGTTACCAGATGGGGAAAATAACAAATTATACAAGCTAGCTTTGCTGAAAAAGCAAGATTTCAATGCCTGCTTACAAAAATGAAAAGTGCTTTTTCATGGCAAGGTTAGGCAACTGCAAAACACTAAATAAAATATCCCACCTTTGTATTTTCATCTTTTTTCCCTCATAACCATTTGAAGAAGCACTGTTTTTCACAATCATAGAGTAATTAAACAGCTAGAAGTAAATCCAGTCACAATCCTGTTCCAACATACAAACATGTTTATTGACAAAGCAGTAATTCTTTTAAATAATTTGTCAACATAAATATGTCAATGGGTTTTAAAAATCATTTTTCCCTCTGTTCCTCAACAAAAATTCCTCTACTGATATGAGCCATATATTGCCGTTCACTTACTGCTGAATCTAAACTAGTAAAATGATAACGGGTAACTGTTTTATAGAGCATGACAACTAATTTGAGTGGTAATAATGAATATTTAATGATCCTCCTTTCAAGCATGAACATATAACTTTTCATGTATTCCCTACCAAAATTATAACCATTAATCTAAAAATTATAGTTGCAACTGAAATAATAGCCAGGAATTATAGATTATAGTCAAGTAGGATATTACATAAATATTCTGTACGAACACAAACATAGGGAAACATAGGAAGCTCCAGACTTCTCTTTTCATGCAATCTAAATCATTTCTTTGAAATGTATGAAAGTTGCATGATTAGTGGAGAAGATATTTGAATCCAGATATAAAAAGGCTATTATTTCTATCAGTAAATAAGTACAATAGCCAAGGTCATTTTCACTTTTCACTAGCTCACAATTTCTAAACAAAAATATTATGTGTATTAAAATATCCCTCTCTAGGAGTAATAATTTTAGACTGTACTATTTAAATAAAAAAAATAGCAAGTGTAAAATTTATCAGAAAGGCAGAATTTTTATACATTAAATTTCATTTTTTATGTAGTTAATTTCCCCAGTTATGTCCTCCTACCAGAAACTACAAATGGGACTTTGGAAAAAGAGATCTGAAAAATGCATACAATGCTTTAAAATGGGTTTTGTTCACTGATGAAAAACAATTTTGGTTATATTTCCAAGTTATATCATTCCTAGTTTTCAGTGAAATCTACAGAAACACATCTGCCTCCTTTCCTGGTTGGTTTTCTTTCCTTATTACCAAGAAAACCAGTGCTCTTATGGTCACAAATGTGAAATTCTTCAGCAAATTCCAGGACTCTGTTATTTTTAAATTGTTTTAAAAGGCACATTGTGCCTTAAAAAACAACGACAACAACAACAACAAAACCTAATAATGTGGGAAAGAGTAGTCAGTAAAATCTGTACCTTTTCCCAGTTAAGAAACTCAGAAACATCAGAAACTAACTGCCCAGTTACCCGTACCAGCACCTGCTCATCAACAGTTTTGCCTCTTTAGGAATCCAGCTTACAGGCCAAGATATCATGTGTTAGGTCACATTCTCCAAATGTGTACATATTCGCCGAACACATTTCTAACTGAACAGATGTTCTTGACTAAAACCCAGGCAAGATCATATGAGACATGGAATTCCAAATGTCTCTTGTAAATTGTAAAGTGCTTCAGAAATATGAAATGGTAGCATTTTTAGAAAACACTACATAAGGATATTAAACTCCTGATGATGCTTGATTTGTACACCTTAGCAGCTTTGCCATTGCCCTTATCACAGACATGGCAGTTAGACAATAAAATCTCTGTCTTTCCTGGGTTCTTTCCTGATCTTCCATTCTAGATTTCTTTT